>NC_040044.1:20783939-20900970 GCF_003713205.1 Coffea eugenioides | reverse complement strand
TAGGGTTAAGTTTAACATGTGGACCGATATGGATTGAACATGGGTACAATTTGAATTCAAACTTGTGTTTAGTAAAATTAAACATAAAAACCCTTTTAATCATATTAATTGTAATTGATGATCCAAGTCTTCTTAATTTCTTTAAAGCCTTTCTCAATCAGTTATTTGCAAACTTATAGATTATATAGATTGTTAAGACACAATTTAATGCTGCTGATTTAAGTAAGAGAAAGTTTGGTTTCTTTGGCCGTGTGCCATAGTAATCCCCATCTATTTCAAATTCATTTCATTTACTTATAACTTTGTTCCATTACAATCATATAGTCTATTGAATTCGGATGTTGCTATATTAGCTACCCCTCTTTCCCATTTTGCAGCATCTTTCTCAATAGGTATGTTTTCTTTAGCTAATCTACTTTTTTGGTTGTAAGAAATATGTGATCTTGCAAGTTGTATGTGCAATACTTCTTTTAGTGTTTTAATTCAATTGTCCATGTTAGATAGACTTGATAGGGAGGAGATCACATTTATTAATTGTTATTTTTGGTTTAAAATAATTTTATCATCATAAATTTTTTCATTTATAGATTGCATCTACTTCTTTTGTTGTTTTAACTATTAGTTACTGTAATTTTCAAATTGTTTGCTACTTTATTAATGATTCCATTTTGGCATTTTTCACTTCATTTGATTTCCCAATATGTTTAACTGTCTACTTAAAAGTATGTACTTCATTACTTTTAATTCTTGAATTGAGTGGATTAAGGTTTTTTGGAGGTAATTATTTGTCTAGATTAGTGTGTTAATTATTGTATATTTTCGCAACTAGGTCAAAAATTGATGTTTTGTGATTGTAACCCCTATCGAGAAGGAGATGCTTTGCTATATGTCCTAAATCATACAATAAATCATAATTGATTGATTCATCAATGTGGAGGTTTCATGATGATATGTCCTTGGAATCAATATAAATTCAAGAATTTGGCTTGCAAGAACTGAAATTCCACTGGCAATAATTTCTTCAAGTATGCTAATTGTTCAAATCTCACTTATATGACAAGACAATGTGGTGGATTGCCCTCATATCAAGATCAAATTCAAACTAAATAACAAATTTTAATATCCCTAAAGTGCATGAGCAGATATAAGTAGATCTTTTATTTTATCAGATTAAACGCAAAATGGTTGATCATATCTTATAATTATATTTCATTGCATATTATATTTTTTGACTCAATATGTAATTTATGATTTTTCTGTTTAATATCACATAATAAAAATGTCATACTTCAATTCTTATACTACAAAATATCAAATAATAATTATTAACTATCTTTAATTACAGGTACTAAACTCTCGCGCGTGGCGCGGGTTTTTTCCCCTAGTATATATAATGAATGTTACATTAATGTGAATTATTTCAATTTAGGTGAAAAAGATAGCAGGTCCACCGACATGAAGTTTTAGCTACAGAACGGGCTAGAAATCAATTGAGCGAGGACTCTATACATCCATAAACCCAAAATAAAGAGTACAATGAACCTAATCATTGGAGATTCATTATTTTCACTTGATGTAGAATGGTCTGATGACTTTTGGGCCAAGGTGGATCGCACGAAGGAGAGCCGAAGGAAGAAATTCTTCATCACTACTACCTCAAATCTGCCCATTGAATCCAGCCCAAGTCAGCTACGATTGCTTGTGCAGCCTGAAACCAGAGACAAGTTTTTCAGATCGGCGAACCAGAATCCGTGGACCTAACCCATGGATCCATGAACCATATTGCTTGTGCCTTTTTCTTCCCGTAGTTTCCTTTTCCTACTAACAAATGATGTAGCCTATAAATAGGCAATCCTAGTTATTTTTCAGCATTCTCTTATCGATTTTTATCAACTTTTTATTGGGTTTTTCCAATAGATTGAGAATTTCTCATATCTACGAATCTTTGATTCATTTTCCAAGGAAACATTTGTGTAACTTTTCTCTTTGGATTACACTTTCGTATCAATTGGTATTAGAGCAGGTATCTCTTAGAATGGCTTCTAATAACAGAAATCATAACCGTAACTCTAACGAAGGAGTCAAGGGTTTGAATACCACAATTGCTACACATACCATTTGCTTGGATGCTATTGAGGCACGCTTGTATCGGATGGATGCACATGACAAGTGTATGGAAAGGATGTTAGCCACCCTCATGGATTGAATGGGATTGCAGAACAATCAAAATCACGATAATGGTGGTGATTGAATCGAGAGGATTGCTTAAGATCGACACCAAAATCAACATGAGTTGGGTTTCCTTCGTAGGAATCTGAACTATGAGGATAGGTCTTTAGATGACAATACCAACATAGAAAACCCCTAACCATAGAGGTCACCAGAACTATGCTGAACAATTTAAACTAAAGGTGGATGTCCAAGCATTCAATAGAAATCTCGGGATCTAAGATTTCCTAGATTGGCTGGTAGAGGTTGAGCGCTTCTTCAACTACATGAACATCTCGGAGAAGAAGTAGGTGAAGCTATTGGTCTACAGGCTTAAGAGATATGTTTCCTCTTGTTATGAGCAACTTCAACTAATGCTGAGACGACAAGGAAAGCAACCTGTTCGATCATGGACAAAGATGAAGCAGTTGCTAATGGTGCGTTTCTTTCAACCTGACTATGAATAACACCTTTTCTCACAGTTTCAACGTTGTGTACAAGGTACCAGATTAATACTTGAGTAAAACCCCGAATTTCTGCGATTATTATCTAGGAATAATGTTATGGAGATGGATAACCAATTAGTTTTTAGATATTTAGATGATTTGAAAGATAATATTGTTGGATCCTTAATCCAACGTTGGATTTATATGTGAATAATTATGTAATGCAAACTGTCAAATAAGGTTAAGTACAATTAAAGTGATCAAATATGGTTTGGAATTAATGTATTTAATAGGATATGGAACTTTAATGTGTAGAGACTTAAGGGCTCCTATTTCTATGATGAGCTGAAATAGGGATCCAAAGGTTAATAGAAATGTTACCTATAAATAGGGTTATGGTCCCCAGGTTACACGAATCATTATATTTGTCGTATTTTCTAGTACCACAAAAACAGCTCTTCCCTGATATCCCATCGTCAGGAAAGATACCAGAGAGATACTAAAGGGCTCTATCAAGATTTGACAAATACGTGTTGACTTGGAAGGCTACCCCAATATCTTTGGAAATTCAAACATCAATTTATCAATATGAATCCAGGTACACTTCCGCAGTTTTTATCGTTAATTTATTTCTTAATAATCGCCATATAGATTTTGGGTTTACTAGGTGATGATTTTCACCAAAAATTAAATTTAAATAACCACCCTAACAAGTGGTATTAGAGCTCATATGGTTGATTATTGAGAAATAATTTGGATTTAGTAATTTATGTATAAACATACATATATTTTTTGTCTCGTGAATTCGTTTTTTGATATATATGCATATAGGCCATTAAATAAAAAAAAAAATCTTGGTAATCGAGGCTGTCTTGAATTTTGACTATAAATGCATGGATTGGCCACATGATGAATGTCATGATATGGTTTTGTCGTTATGTTCAGATTGATTGCTATGATGTTATTCATGCCATTGATTCATAGTTTTGATTACATGGAATTCAGTGGGTCCCACCTTAGTCAAGCCGATCCATTACTTTCTTATGCTATTATAATGGTCAATTGTTAACCATATGAATCTAGGTTTCGTGTCATTTTCATGCTTTTGTCGTACTTGCCGAATAATATAAAGCCAAGATAGTCCATGGTTCTTAAACAGTAACAACCGTGATTCAAGTTTCGTTGTTTTATTCATTATTTATTGATATCCTATGAATAATGAATGTTTACAGTAACGGGACCATTTATGATTACATAAGGACCTATGGATTATGTGGTTTACCGTGGATTCCATATTAAACAACTTGTTTATATGGTTTTTATGACTTGTTTTCATGTTCAAGAATAAATATGCATATATTAATATGTTAAAAAAAATTAGGGTTTCTTTAATTTAAGTGAACCCTAATAAAGTTAAATATGACATTTAAGTCCTATAAAGTCCATATGTTAGGCCAACTAAATATATAGTTTTATAAGACATTATGGACTTCAAGAAAAATTTGGGCTTGTGTGATAAATTTGGGTCAAATTATGGATATGGACTTTTAGTTCAATAAGTCTTGATCCAATTGATTGGTTTAACCGTGTTTGACCACGTTTTGACTAGAGTTGACCAAAGTTAACTTTGATCAAAATTTTTGTTTAATTTGTATAATTTTAAATTTGAATATTGGTATAATTATATATATTTTGGAATAAATTAATTGAAACAATATGCCACCAAAGTGACCTCTATTGTGAAAATTAATTTATTTTAAAATATAACTAGTTGGGTACTTGTAATTTTATGAATATTGATTGGCCCAAAGGAAGGTCAATATTTAATAAAATTACATGTGCACTTGTGGTAATAAATACGTGATAATTATTTAAACTTTTTACATATGATTTATAAATTGGCTCAAAGAAAAATTTATTTTTTGACATGTTATTATTATCAGTATTTATTACTGCATCTATCACTTAGAAGTTAATATTTTTGTCCAAAAATAAAATATTAATGGAACATCGGTATCTTGAAATGGGGTTACCTTTATTTAAATTTATTATTATTTTGGTTCATGTGAGCTTGTTTTAATTATATTATGTTTTCTGTTCAGTTGCGAATGATCTTACAAATATTACTTCCAACATCAATAATATTCCTATGCTGAATGGCACAAACTTCAAATCTTGGAAAGAAAATCTCTTGATAGTACTTGGGGTAATGCATCTCGACCTTGCATTAAGGGATGATTCTCCCCCACCTCTTACAGATCAGAGTACTTCTAATAAAAAGAGAAATAATGAAAGGTGGGAGAGATCGAATCGCTTGTGTCTGATAATCATTAAAAAGGCCGTTCCACAAGTATTCAGGGGAACAATGTCAGAAACAACGGTAATCGCTAAAAAGTTTCTTCAGGACATTGAAAAAAGATTTGTCAAGAACGAAAAGACTGAAATTAGTACGCTCTTGACACGCCTAGTTTCGATGAAATATAATAGTAAAGGTAATATCAGAGAGTACATTATGGAGATGTCTCATCTTGTCTCAAAATTGAATGCACTTAAATTGAAACTCTCCGAAGAGTTACTAGTGCATTTGATTTTAATATCTCTTCTTACACAATTTAGTCAATTTAAGGTGAGTTACAACTGTCAAAAAGAGACTTGATCTCTAAATGAATTCATCTCACACTATGTAGAAGAAGAGAAAAGGTTGAAACAAGATCAGACAGAAAGTGTCAATCTGTTGTCAACCACTAATAATAAAAGCAAGGGACTTAAGAGAAAGAAAGAAAAGGAGCTGTGTGGCGACCCCACTTCCCCCTAAGGCGAACCAAAGGGTTGGCGGGCCGTCTGCCCAGCTCTCGCCAGGACACACGCAAGCATTCTAACCCAAAACCTTTCGAAGAATAACCTAATCTATTACAAAACAATTCCTCCGAAGAAGACCGTCACTAAAACCACATTAACTTCAGAGATAGCAGCGATTTAAAATAGCCAAACGACGGCTCTTAAACATTTCACGCGTTGCGAACTGCGGAATAGAATCGTACCGTCCCAACTAAAAAAAAATTCATACAACAAAATACAACAATCAAGCCAAGCATCCAAATTAAGTTTTACACATTTTCCAGCTTCAAGTGGCAATCCAAAATAAAAAGTACATTATCCAAATTTAACACACTACAGCCCACACAAATAGTCATAGTATACAAATACATCCCAAAACGAAACATGGATAAGTTTCAAAGCCTTCAATTTCCAGAACCTGTCAAGGAAAATAAATAAACGTGGGGTGAGCTAAAGCTCAGTGGTGCCCCAAAACATGCAATCAAATAAAACAAATATCACGTATCGATTTTAATTAAAGTAAACAAATAGAAAAACGTGTAACAGCACAAGGTAGGATACAGGGGCTCTCAGGAACCATTCTCCTTGCTTGATCAGAAATTACCGAAGTCGACCCTCCGTCAACTCTCACTACTTAAAGTCCATGTAGATACTCTTATTTTTCTTAGCTCCGGCCACCGAACATACCCCAGCTCCGGGCCCGCACGACAAAATAAATGAGAGCGGTAGTACTCGAGTATACCTGGGACTGGTCGATGGATTTCCCCAACGACGTTGCGTCCAGCAAGAGATTAGTATAGACTGGTCGAGGGATTCACCCAGCGACGTTGCGTCCAGCATGAGATTAGTATAGACATGAGATTAGTATAGACTGGTCGAGGGATTCACCCAGCGATGTTGCGTCCAGCATGAGGTTATTATAGACTAGTCGAGGGATTCACCCAGCGACGTTGCGTCCAGCATGTAGATAGTGCAAGCAGGATATTCACGAAAACATTTCAAGCAAGTCACCACTCGAACGGCTAATGTGGTAAAGTACACATAGCTCACTTCGATGGATCAAAACCATATTTCCAAATGTCACATATCAAGCCAAGAAAGCGCATTAATCAGGTAAGCATAGAACAAGCAGGGACACTCACCAAGAGTGAAGTTCAAAGGTCAAGCCGGGAATCGAATTCCGCGTCCTCGCAATATCCTAAAAACCAAAATTTGAAACTATAAGTTCTCTATTCAATTTTTAAGCTTATTCGTATAGAGGATTATCTAATATATTACTAGTTTACTTCCTCAAAGTAATTACAAAAATCTACTTAGGTTGAGACTTGACAAAAGTAGAGAAAATGTTTCTTATAGTTTTCCTTGAGATATTTTTCCTTATAGAAGGGTAACTAGTATTATTTTCTTGAAATAAGTCGATAATCCACTAAGGATTAAAACTGGTAAAAGTAATAAAATATTTCGTATAGTTTCTTTATATTACTTTTCTTTCTAAAGATGTAGCTAGAGCTGCTTTACTTGAATATGTTTGCTTACCGAACAAGTCTTCTACGCCTTTTGTTTAAAACTATTGAAATCTCGCGTTTTTAACGAGTTTCTCAAAACAACTAGTCAGGGGCAGCTTTTAAGGAATGAAAAGAAAAGTAAGCTAGTACCTAGGATTTTAAAACAAATGAAATCATTTTCTAAGAAAAGTACTAAAGCTAATTTAAGCTTAAGAAGGAATCGTCGAGTCGGCAAAGTTTAGAAAATCCTTACGCAAGAGTTTCTACTTAAAAGTACGATACTAAGTTTTATCGTTTAATGCCAAGCACAAGCTATGTTTAAGTAATTCCCCTGAAACATTCTCGAATTCACAGGGTCGAAATGAATTTCACAATTTCGATTCCACTTCGAAATCACATTGTAACTCAGGTTTGCCAACACATCAAAATCACATTTCAATAGCAAGTCACTAGGGCTTCGTCAATCATTAGCCCTAGGTTTCAATAGATTCATTTCTGATCAAGAATAAAATAAATGACCAAGGCTTCATCAATCATTAGCACTTGGTTTTGGCAAGCTCATATTACGTCTCAACTAAATCAAAATGAATGTAAGGCCTCCAAGCAATTCCAGAAATTAACTTTCATCACCCTTTAATACTTGTATAAAATCATTCAAATGGCCAAGGGCTTCATCAATCATTAGCCCTTGACAACATCAATCGCTTCCAACCACAATTCAATCAAGAATTCAAACCACAAATAAGCTAAATGTTCGATCCAAGTCAAGAATTCAGTTTCATAAAGAAACAGGCAAGCAGGACAGTCTACTTTGAGGAGTCACGGACAGCGGTACACATGGAGGAAAAATATGAAATTTCTACAGAACAAAGACCCATGATTTTAGTTTCAAATGCCACTGACGGCACCTTAAACGGATTTTCCTACACCAAGATATAAGCATTTTACTGAGACTGGTCAGTGAAATCCGAAAATCTGAAATCTCATTTTTCACTTGTGAAAAACTCCATTTTCTCTTTTAACACCAAAATATTTTTATTCAACCATTCATACATTTCTTATAGAACTCCAAAACAACACATTCCAAGCATTTCCATCCATCATGATTCAAGGAAAAATTACAAACCAAGCTAAGATTCCAACTCAACCTTTGACTATCACATAAGAAATTCCAGGATGTATATACCAACATTTCTGGTTCCATCTTCCAATTTATCAATTATTTCATTGCTAAACAACTTACACAACTTAAAACTTACAACTTTTATGTATTTCTAAACCATTATATCCCAAGGGAAAAATAAAATCAATTTCCAGAAACCAATAAAATTTTCAAAGGACAAACTGAAATTTCTGGCTCAACCTTGCGGCTTCCAAAATTTTCCAGCAACTAGTATACTTTAGATCAAATTTTCCTTTGGTTTAAACATGGTGTTAGGTACTCAAATCCAGCATGTAAACACTTAGCTAGCTAGTAAAAATTTCCACTTCAAAACTAGATTCAAACAGCAACTAAAATCATCCAAAACAAAAATCCAGAAATCTGCCCATAAGCCACGGATGAACATGCATGAAGAGATGTTCTGTTTTCATTTTATTTTTCTGGTTTAAACTAACTAATTAGCTGCATGCAGAGCCTAATTAACTTGTAATTAACTATCTAATTATGGTTATAAGCTTAAACAACAAAATTGAACCAACACAGGCTGCAATAATCAAGCTAAGCTCTCGGCAGCTCCAAAACATGCACATAACCGAACTTAATTTCTTAAAGCTCCCATCCGGCTGCCTATCATCCACATGCAAGTTCTTAGATAACTTAAACTTCTTGTTTTTTATTAGTTAAACACCTAATCAAACTCAGATTGTCGCAGGAAGTCAGAAATAAAACTACAATTTCAAGCCAGCTCCTCGGCAGAAATTTTTAACCAAAACAGAAATTTTCTAATGATTTGATTTCAACATCCGCCTGCACAATCCTTACATGCAAGCTCAGATGTAGCTTGCTCAACTCACAATCAACTTAATTAGTCCAGAAATTACCTTAGATAGTGTAACAGCCCCACTTTCCCCTAAGGCGAACCAAAGGGGTGAGCGGACTGCCTGCCCAGCTCTCGCCAGGACTAACGATGCAGACTAGAACTATCTATTGCGATCCGGAACTTACAAACGAGCGGAAACAAGTCAAAATGGAAAAATAACCCAAAATAAGAAAAAAATGAAATCCGGAGTCGGCCATGATAGTAACCGACCCGTCAAAACCCAACCGAAATAGCAACAACATTCACATCTGAACTTTAGCGTTTACAAATCAAAATGACATACAAAAGTTTTCAAAAGTTAATATATACACACGGTTTGCCAAATCAAAAGAGAAAACGCCCCAAAAGTACACTTAGGGTTTTAATACATGAGCTATACAAAAGATATGTTCAACTAGCTCAATTTGGCAGCCATTTGTCAAATCCAGACCAAAAGGGTTTATTTTCCTGTAAGGAAAACAAAAGGAACGGAAAGGGGTGAGCTTGCGCTCAATGAGGTACCAAACAGATAGCATTAAATCATGGCATTTCACATTTAACAAATCAGATACACATGTCAGATGTAAAGCAAAGGAACCAATGATTCAAATCAGAAGGATACGGGTGGCTCTCAGGAGCCAAATTTCCAGCGCAATACTTGATCCAAACCGGTTGACTCTCCGTCAACGTATATAGAACCAATGCGTCCGTAGACCCCTTTTATCACCGAATTCCGTCCACCAAACACCCCTTTACCGGGCCCGCTCACCTCAAACGAACAAAATGGTAATACTCGAGTATACCCGGAATCAAGGGTCTCAATACCCAAAATCCCCGAACAGACTACCGTGGTTCGTTATCTAATCGTCCAGGCCCTTGCGGCCCGACTCGAATAACTTAGCCACAGGATTGAGCTCATAGGTCATAGAAATCCGAACAGATGCAGACACAGATAACAGATTCAAATTTTGCATAGTAAATTGGCATATGAACAGACTAGAGAACGAGTGTGATAAAGTACACCCTCGTCTCGAACAAATAAACCGATTGCAGAGCAGAAATCAAGTTCAATAGCAATGGAGGGGAGTGGTACACTCACCGGCTCAACTTCAAAAGTTTTCACTTCAGATTGGCCTTAATCGCCAAGAAACCCTAAAATAACCAAAATAACAATTGAAGGTACTTCGCAGAATCGAGTAAACAGAATGCACATGTGAGGCTCGACTACACGTGTACGCCTTGCCTAAATATATAGTGCAAGAATGCAAAAACACGATTCCTTGGAAAACGGAAAAGGTAGCATGAAGACCTAGGCGGCAAACAATACCCAAAAGCCCTTTCAATTTCTAACCAAAAGGCAGATCCAACTTAAAAGAACCAGGAAACGGCCTAGGAAAATCGGGCAGCACTTCCTAATTTCTTACTTTTCCAGCCATTAAGGCTTCATTATTTCCTCAATAAAAGCGCCAACATTTCACACAAAAGTCATCTCATTTACCAAAAGCCGTACAGGGCTCAAAGTGGTACAAGTACAAAAGTTAGCTAGGAAACAACCAAAATGAAAGCAAGCCCTAAGAGAGACTCGACGACGAGTCATAAAACAATGCTGAACACAACCCCAATAGGGTCTCATATGCATAAATAAGCATGATAGCAAACCAGAATTAGAAATAGCATTAGTCTTGGCCCCAAATAGAAAAACTGTTTTGCCCTTATTTTGCGGTAATGGCGTCAAATTCACTACGATTATCGGATGGGGTGTAAGACCCACCGTTTCGAAGCCGAGAAACAGAGCTACAACAATGTAGAAGGTCACTCAATCCAGTTCCTAACACAACTAGGTCAAATATACAAAATACTATACCAGAATTCCCAAAACAGGTTTGCAAATCACACAAAACTGTAATTACTATAACTCAGTCTATACAAGTCCAAATTCCGAAATTCCAAAGGCATATGATAGCTAAGACATCCAGTAACATTTCATCAGAAGACACCAACTTCAAAATCCAAACCAAATCCAGTCAAAATAGGCAATTACTATCGCAGTTCCGCACATTCTGTTCACCAAAAACAGCAACAGTAAAAACGGCATAACTCACTCTACACTAGTCCAATTGCCCTGAAATTTTGCAGGCACACTAAAATCATCAATACCTACAACTTTCATGTTTTGAGAAAAGTCCAATTCGGCCTCTATCTATGACCTAAAATTTCGGACAGAATGTTCAACCAAGAACCCTAATTTTTCCAGAAATTCTTCCAAATTCAAAATTGATTGCAATTTCCTATCATATGCACCTACTAGAGCCAAAGCCCCTTATTACCAACCATCAAAAACAACCACACCATCAAGATCATATGAAACCAGAAAATTCCTCAAAAAATAAAAAACTCAACCAAATCACTTCAAACCAAGAAATAATCCACAATTTCTAGCACAATAGCCACCATTAGGCATAAAATAAGCATCATTAGATATAGGAGGGTGTTCATATACCACTTACCAAGAAATCAAGAGAGAGGGAGATGTTGGACACCTTAGCTCTTCAAACAAGTTTCACCAAACTACTTACTAACACTAGAAGAAAGGATTTTATGGAGTGAAATCTAGTTTAGGCTCTTGTTTGTGGAAGATTGAACCAAGTGGAAGCTTGAAAGTTGATGAAGTTTCTTCCTTGTGGAGCTTGGGATGGCCGGCCAACAAGAGATGAAAAATGGTGATTTTTGAATGATTTTTGAGATATTTAATCCTTTGGTCAAAAAAGTCAAAAATTGGAATAGTGTTTCTTAAGTTCAATCCAATGAGAAGATGACACTTGTCACCTCATTAAATGCATTCTTATCTTTCTTCTCTCTCTCACATCAATCAAATCTCACTCTCTACTTATCTCGTAACATCCGATAAATTTTCCACAGTATCCGAAACTTAAACGTATTGGCCGAATTTTCCCGAACTTTTCGCACTCGTGGGTCCCACGTCCAATATATATTCTTAATTTTCTAAAAACTATCCAATACGAGAAAACTCATCTTAAAACTATAATTACTCATAAAATTCACCAGGAAAATATTCCTAAGCCAGAAAATGCAGAAAACATGCAATTAAGGGGAAATAAACCCTAGGAAAAATATTAGGGTTTTACGGGTTCTCACACGGCCAACCATAAAAGACAACATTTCCATTCCTGCCGAATGCAATTTCTTTCTCCTCTCAACAATCAACCCTTCTCCATCCGCAAATCCTCTCCATTAGCTCACCTCAAACACAACCACTTCACTTCATACCCTTACCTCGTGATCATCGATTGAGAGGGAGAGAGCTGCAGCCTGCAACCGAGAGAAAAGAAAAGAAAGGAAGCGTGCGAGCTGCGAGTTGTGACGGCCCCACCTCCCCCTAAGGCGAACCAGAGGGTTCGGCGGGCCGCCTGCCCAGCTCTCGCCGGGACTCAAAATTTCAAAACAATAAAATTAGATAAACCCACAAGCATACTATTCACAAAATGTCTAACGCCAAAAGAGTTCTATTTACATCTTCAAAAGTATCGAGTCAAACCACTCTAATACATTAAAATAACAACCAGCAGAAGGTAGACCCTATGGAGGGTCCTTATACAAACCACCAAAACTAAAACAAAAATCCTACTTGTCCAACTATTACATGCACATCTAACTATACTAGTGTGTGTGACAAAAGTCCCCGCGTCGGCCCCTGCTAAGGAAAATAAAAGGAATGGGGTAAGCTATATGCTTAGTAAGTAAACAGGGGCAAAAGCGTAAATTTCACGTAACAACAGTTACATAGTAAGAGTAAAGCAAAAGCAGAAAAGTAACATCACATAATAAGGATACAGGTGGCTCCAAAGCCAGATCGTTTGCCATGTGTGACCTCCTGCCGACACTCCGTCGACCTCAAATAATGGTCCGTAGAACTTCACTTGTACCCCCACCGTACACCTTATCACCCTCTCTGGCCAGGCACCTCACAAACTTGCTCGAGCGAACGAAATTGAGCTTGGTTCACAAGCTCGGGTCACAAACTTGGTCCACATAATCGGTGAACCGGATTCACAAACTTGGTGACCTCAAACCAAGTTGGACTAACTTCGACCAAGCCCTAACCGGCTCGAATAGTCCATCTAGGTCATGAGATCGGGCCCCAAACTCACAAACTTCACAAAATTTATGCAAAAGTCACCCCGAGCCACAAGCTCAAGGGGTTTAGTTCCAAAATGATTCATATACATATGTCATGTACAAATATATACGCAAATTAGGGTTTAGGTCGAGTGCGATAAAGTACACTCTCGCCTAGGTACCCTTTTCATACATATTGAAACACATAAGCAACTAACACGTAAGATCGGCCTGAATACTTACACAACGAACAAAAGAGCAAAAGTACGAAATTCGTGCCGCGAGGAGTAGCTAGTAGGCCCCACCGGCTCCACCTAGCTCACCAACGTCTGCAATTGAAGATTGTGTCACAATATATCACAAACGGCTACTAACATACTTAAAACAAGCAAAATGGCAAAATTGGCACATGCAAGTGCGGAAACGGCACACGGAAACGGGAATGGCGGCCTAGCCATTTTGCCGTCAAAACTGTTTTGAGTCTAATCGAAGCTATGAGTGTCGGATCAAGGTACATGAGGTACCGTTGCGAAGCTAAGAGAAAAGTCTATACCTTTCATGAAGACCCCTAACTCCGGATCTGAACAGAGATGGGTCGAAAGTGCAGAAAACCGTTCCAGGAAGTCGCACTCCAAAGTAACGGACAGGGTATATTTGCTGGACTATAACCCCCAGCTCACAAATCCAAATCAGGAAATTCAAAAGGCATTAGAAATCTGAGACATAAGGCTAAAACTTTGATGTTTTGGCCAAGACCTGAATCCACTCAGAACAGAACGAAATTTGAGTGTCAAAGTACCCGTCAGAACTGTCCAGATTCAAAGGCAGTTCTGACGATTGATCTTGTTTGGGTCATAACGGAAGCTACGGAACTCGGATTTCGACACACTTTATACCGTTTCGAAGCCAAAACCAAGATCTACATTTATTATGAAGGAGTCACCACCCAGATCGTACGGTATCAAAACCGGAAAAGTCACGGGCAGAAGCTAAACTAAAAACGCACAGAACCTGATGTTCAAAACAGGCTTGAGTATTTCATCTATAACTCATGATACACTAATCCGTTTGACCTGAAATTTTACAGGCATATTCAGGACTTAAGAGGCTACAATTTTGAAGAAGGCCACTCAGTCCAATTTCGAGTGTAACTACGTCAAAAATGTAACATACTACACCAGAATCGTAAAACAGGTTCACAAACCGTAGTCTAGTACAAACATCATAAAACAGCCTACATAAGTCCAAATCCCGAAATTCCAAGGCCATACGAAAGCTTAGAAACAGGGCTACATTTCATTAGAAGACCAGAACAACCAATTCTGAATCAATTCCAGCCAAAACAACCAATTACAGGCGCAATTCTTACATTCAGGTAAAACCAGAACAGCAATAGTAATTTCGACTTTTCTCACTCTTCACTACTCCGATTGACCTGAAATTTTGCAGAAACCTCTAAAATATTATTCCCTACAACTTTCATGTTTTAAGCCAAGGCCAATTCGGCCTCTATCTAGGACCTAAAAATTCGGACAGAATGCTCCCATAAGAACCCTAGGTTTTTTCAATTTTCTTCCAAAACAGAAATTGGTTGCAATCTTCCACTTTTTCCACCTTCTAGAATCATTATATACCATTTCCAATCATCATACAAGGCCACACCCTCAAATTCATATATAAACAGAAAAATCACCAATAAATGGAAAACTTCACCACTTCATCCAAAATCAAGAAATAAACCACAAAATTCAACATTTTAACTACCACTAAGCACAAATTAAGCTTCATTAGGTGAAGGAGAAGGTTCATTCACTACTCACCTAGTAAAACAAGAGAGGGAGAGTTGCTTGACACCTTAGCTTCCCAAAACACTTCACCAAACAACTCACTAACACCTAATGAAGAGGTTTTATGGAGTAGAAACAAGTTTAAGTGATTGTTTTGGAGAATTTGAGCTAGATGGAAGCCAAAACTTTGAAGAGTTTTCTTTCTTCCTTTGCTAGAGAAGGCCGGCCAAGATGGAGAAGAAAAGAGTGAATTTTTGGTAATTTTTGAGATATTTTAACCAAATGGTAAGACAAGGAATAGTAGTCTTACTTAAGGACTAATCCAAGGGTGACACTTGTCACCTTCATTAATGCAAGTCATCACTTTGTTCCCTCTCACTCTAATCCATAAAGTATCCTCAAATTATCTCTTAACATCCGGTAAATTAAATCCAGTATCCAAAACTTAACCTCGTTGGCCGAATTTTTCCGAACTTTTCGCACTAGTGGGTCCCACGTCCGATATACGCTCTTAATTTCTCAAAACCTATTCGATACTAGAAAAATCATCTAAAAACTATATCTACTCCTTAAAAATATCTAGAAATGTTTCCTACTCACAAAAATGCAGAAAACAAGCCATGAAAAATGCGAAAACCTAGAAAATGCAAATTACGGGTTCTCACACGAGTCTTCTGTTCTGTCCGTGAGCTTGAGGGAAGAGACAGTGCGTGAGCTACTGCTGCACTCTCCACCTTCACTTCAACCAGCTGCAATCCATCTCCAACCGCAACACCACCACACCTGCAACCACCGGCAACCAAGACAGCAGCCAATCATCCATCGCGTGCGTGAGTTAGCCGTGAGGAGAGTAAGACAACTTCAGCTTCTGCCGCGTGAGTAAGCTTCCAGTAGAGGTAATCTCTAGACTGAAACCAAGAGATTATAGGTAGATTAAGCTGTATATGGACTTGCATGTGAGGTTGGATTGTCCGGATGAGGAAATCAAAGAAAAGGAAAATCTGATTTTTGATGAAAATAGTTTTGCCGAGAAGCTGAAACAGAAATGCAGCTTTAATCTTGTTTCTTTGGAGTAATCTGAGCTTTTAAATGTTGTTAACTAACTAAGAACTAGGTGATTAAGTCCTGCATGAAGTTAGTTAGTTCGGATTAAGCTAGAAAAGAAGAGATGAAACAGAATCGGCTTGCCTGCAAGCTCATCCGAGAGTGGCCGAACAACTTGCTGGTTGATTGATGAACTTTTGGTAACAACCGAGCTGAATCTGGACTGGAAATGCTAGCTAATTAGTTCAGTAGTTGTGCATGTGAGATTTAAGTGCCAAATACAAGGTTTTAACCGAAGGAAAATTTTGTTTATGACTGAGTAAATGCTGGAAAATTTACGTGACTTGCCAAGGGAGTGAAACCAGAATTTGCAGTTGTTTCTGGAATTTTTTCATTAGCAAACAATGTTTAGAAATGCATGAAATATATGTGTCTTAAGTCTTGTAAGATATTCAGTTGTAAAGTACTTGATCCGTTGGATGAATTGACCAAAAATGTTGAAACATAGCTGCTGCAATTTTTTCCAGCTTAGCCGATGGTGGCTCTTTTGAGTTTTAATGGAAACTTGGTGAGTGGGCTCTATGAATTCCCACAATGACTTGGATGATCTGATTAGCTAGTCAAGTATTTGCATGTCGGATTTGAGTACTTAATACCATGATCTGACCGAGGAAAAAAATTGGTTCTATGACCAACTAGCTGCTGGAAATTCTGTTTAGCTGAGGACAGATTTATTGTGGTGGAATTATTTGCCAAAATCACATGCTATTTGTTTTATTTCATGTCGGAAAATTTTGATGGTGGGCTCTATGAACTCCCACCCTTGGATTGATGATGGATATAATGCTAGTTAGTGTTTAAATAGGTAGATTAATGATACCTAGCTAGTCTAGACTCCAAGAGATGCATAGTTCAAAAATGTTCAGATTTGCCCTGTTTTAATCTCACCCCTTTTTGCAAAATTTTGAGGGTTTCATGACTTGTATATCACGTTGATATGTTGAATATATGGTGTACAAAGTTTCATTGAAAAATATTGAGGTTTGGTTGGTCAAATAAATTGATTTCACAAAGCTAGTAAATCTGGAACTATTTCCGAAATGCTTTGACCAGCTTTCGTATTTCGGCCATAATTTTGAGCTCCGATGTCGAAATCGAGTACCGTCAGTGGCATTTGAAACTAGACATTCCAACCTTTCCGACGATATAAAATGCACGTTCTGGTTCCATGTACGTGAGCCAAACCAACCATTTTAAGTCGGCTGTTCTGTTTCTCTGTTTTACAAGAACAAAATGCTGAGGCTGCAACTTGTGGCTCGAATTCGAGCTAGTTGTGTGCTGAATTTCAAAATGATTTCTTCTGTGAAATTATAGCTCTATGAATGTTCTTTCTAACGCCTTAAACCATGCCAAATTCTGAGTTAATTTGAGTGATCTGTGATCAAATTATGAAACCTGCTCTGTCCTTGAAAACCCTGATTTTTAGATAGATTTGATGCAAGGTTTGGCAAAGACTTGCTAACTGAATATTTTGATGCTAAACACTTACCAAATGTACCATGAATGTTCTTTAGATTTTGCCTATACAAATGAACCATGTTGAGAGGATTTTCTCTTGGTCAAAAGTTTGGAAAAGGAAATTTTCATACACAAAGCAGCCTTGCCTTAAAATTTTGGAAACTTGAGTGATTTTGTTAAGTGACTTACCGTGCATATTTTTCTATGAAATTTGACAGAGAAATAGCCCTTATATGGTAGTATTATACTGCTAATTATGGTGTTATTTTGAGACCGTTTCATGACTCAAATAAATTACCAAAGTTTATGACTTGAGTTTGAAAACCCTTGTTTAACAAGAAAATTTTAGTAACTTTGAGCTACCGTATCTTGGTGCTCAAAACTCTGTTTCTCATTCTGTCTGTTTTTTTATACTCTTGGTTTACAACACTAATTAATTTACAAATTTCAAAGGCTAGTTCCAATCAAGTGAATTTTACCGAGTTTTCAAAGTTGGCCAAAAACCAACTTAAATCTGCCTTATGAACCAAAACAGAGATTTTGAGCTTATTTTTGAATGCTTTCCATGCGGAATCTTAGAAAAGAGTATTCTAGGAACTTTTAGTACTTTGGAAGGGTTTCCATTGGTACCAATCTTTCTAATTTTTGACATGTAGAATGTGAGATACGATTTTTCAAAGTATCGTATCAAAACTGAAAATTTTCCGAATTCCACGGAAGGGAGTTTTTCAAGTACTCCTTATTCTTTCGATATTATTCAAATGTTTTATCCTTGATTTTCATGATGTAGACTTAATTTCTCTTGTATCTTAAAATCCCGCTTGAGAGTCTCGATTTAGGATAATTAAGGCTTGTTTCACGAGATTTTTGCTAAAATTGTACTATGATACGATCTTCATCAATAGTAGGGATTGTAAATGATAGACTATTACCATTTGTTCAGGCGCATACGAGGACCTTCAAGAGGATCCGACAGAGGACGCTTGAACTTCAAATTGAACCTATTGCTCTTGTTGTTAGGTGAGTGTTCCATATAGGAATACGTAGTTGAATAAGTCTAGGACATGCTCATTTCATGATTATTAAGTGTTAAGTTTTTACCATACTCATGTCTATATAAATAATGAATACTTGCATTGTATACCAACAGGAATTGGTTAAATGATTAACCATATCAAATGACTATATGAACTCAATACATGTTTAATTTGCTAGATTACTTGCTTAACCTACTTGGTTTTGTAAAATGAGTATCCCTGCTTGTTCTATGCTTATTTGGTTAAAGTGCTTTCTTGACTCGATATGTGATAACTTGGAAAACGATTTTTGATCCATCGAAATGAGCAGTGTGTACTTTATCACACTAGCCTTTCGAGTGGTGACTTGTGTGAAATGTTTTCGTGAATATCTTACGTGTTGTGACGTCGTTGGGTGAATCCCTCGACCAGTTTACGTGTTGTGAATCTCCTCGACTCTCGCGTGCTAAAAATAAGATAACGGCCAATGATGGCCTATTAATATGGCAAATGCCTGTCAAATAACCGTCACTACTCAACCGTTAACCGTGAACCGTTTACCAACCCACATGACTATTCGATATCCGTAAATTACATGCTTCCATGAAATCAATTTGTATTGCTTACGTGCTTACGTGCTAAGTATCCACTTGATTACTTGATTATCATGAATAACATGTTATATGAAGTTGTTCATCATTGATAGACGAGTGTGTACTTTACCTCACTCGACCTACTCAAATGATGAATTTTACCTTTTGTCGAATTACTTGGTTACCTGTGCATGCTGTAAGCTCTAAGCTGAACTTGGGCCCTGCCTCGGTTACTGACCTACTCGAGCCAGGACTGGGCTCGGTCGGGTAGGTTGGAACCCTGGACAACCGTTTCGGTATACTCGAGTACTACCACTGGAGGGATAAGGTGATGGCCAGTCAAACCGAGGGGATCCGGAAGTCATAAGGTGCAGATGACCGATGAAGTTCCACTGGAACACCGTATCCTACAGTATATGCTTACCTTGTATCATGATAATTGTTTCATGCTAAAATGCCAACATGAAATCATGAACTATACATGCTAAATGTCTCATACCATGATAAATGTCTCAAATTACCGTATAATGATTATCACCTCATGATAACATGCCATTGTGTAACGTTGAACCATGCATATGATATGCCCGACTTTCTTGATTTGTTTGAATTGTTAGAGTGTCTTGGAACCTCACTGGGCTGTGTAGCTCACCCCACGCCATTTATTGTTCCTGACAGGTCCTAGCAAATGGGGCGATCTGAAACCTAGTTGTATTTTCTTATGAATGTAATTGAATCTTATAACTTCGCTTTGCGGTTTGTAATGTATAATTATATTTACGTCATAGATCGGATTGGGAATATGTTAAGTTTAGGCGACTTTTTGTCTTGGATTGCCACTTGAAGCTGGAAAAGTGTAAAACCTAGACTTGTTATGTGGCTTATATGAATTTGTTATTTGGGATTGTCGGATTTTATTCAGTGGTTTGTAATGCGTAAGGTTTAAGAATCGACGATTAGCTATCCTATAATACTGTTATCTCTGAAGTTAATGTGGTTTTAGTAAATGGTTTATTTGGAGAGAAACGATGTTGTAATAGTCTAGGTTATACTTTGGAAGGATTTGACTAGTTTGCTTGCATGAGTCCTGGCAAGAGCTAGGCAGACGGCCTGCCAACCCTCTGGTTCGCCTTAGGGGGAAGTGGGGTCGCCACAGTTCTCAGCTGGTTGCAGCAGCATTTTTGCAGCAGCCCTCTCTGAGTTGTTCAATTGCTGGGGTTTGTTCACTATTTTTGGGTTATGTTTGTTTGAGCAGTGGATAAGGATTGAAGTGGTTCTTTGCAAAGGTTAAAATGTTTCCTCGCCCATTGCTTGTGTCCTCCTCTGCTTCGCGCATTCCTCTCTTGTTGGCAAAAATGGTGTAGTTTAGATCATTCTCTTGATATCAGCTACTGGTTAGTTCATGCTAAAAGGATACGTAAGAAATCATGTTGTTTGATTCAAGTTGAGTTGTTGAATCCTTTGGGTTACTCTGTACAAGTACATCTCGGCTGAATGAGCTAAAAATCGCAGAAGAAAGCTTCCTTAGTTTGCCGAAAGTTTGTTGCAGAAATTTTAAGCCTCTACGTAGGTTGCATGAAAACTTTCCTAAGACTTCATTTCAGCCCCTTAGCTCCTGTCTATGCTATAAAGGCTCAATTATGTTCTAATTTCTTGCAATTAGGTCCTAGAGTAGTTGCAATTTGAACCATTACTTGACCCTTTCTTTGCTCTTGGACCCGTGAATTTCCCAAAATGTGTTAATTGGGCTTGAGTGATTGGTTAATATTTGCAATTGGGTCCTTGGTAGTTTTTCTATTTTTGAAATATGATCAGTAATTTACTTTCCTTGGAAATTATGCATTATTTGATTTCATTTAAGTTGCAATTGGGAGGGATTTGGTGATTTTGTTTATACTTTACTATTTAATTGGTGCCTTGACCCTTTTATTGTTTTGAAGCTATTTTTCCTTCATTTGATTACCATTGCAAGGGAGGTACACTCTATCCCTTATTTCACTTTATTTAACCCTATGTGTTTATGTGATTTATGTGCTTAATTGCATGCCTTTTGAATGTTTCCATTTTATTTATTTATTTATTTATCCACTTTATTTGTTTTAGTTTTGTATAGGGCTTTACTTGTTTTATTTGCCTTATGTGTGTTTTGCATGTCTATGTGCTATGTGTTACCACTTTCTTAGGGTCCTGCATGTAGATATCATGCTCATGTGTTATGTGCTATCTGTGATTTATGTGTTTACATGCTTTTATTAGGTCCTACATGATTTATTTGATTGTAACCGATGTGTGACGTCACCACACTAGTCCAGTGCTAGTTGTGGTCAATTTCTCGAATCCACACTAGTCCAATGCTAGTCGTGGCTCTTTGTTCCATTTTCTCACTAGTCCAATGCTAGTGAGAATTCATAGACATGGGTTAGTCCAATGCTAGACCCTTAGGAGCCCATTCGCGCGTTAGATCATGATTGTATGATAAAATCACTTCATCTCATGCATATTTTTCACTTTCTATGGTCTTTTATCATTTTTTGCATGATATCCCTCCTTATACGTATATCCCTTATCCCTAATTTCCCTATATATATACCCCTATGTATGATACATAACATTAGAATTGCATTTCATTTTAGAATTAGGATTAGGGTAGTGCATTTGCTTGATTAGATTAGGGAAAACCCTTAAATATGGGATACTGACGAGTTTGGCTTTTTAGCTTTAGCACGCTCGTATTCCCTCTATTAAAGGGAAAATTGAGTCACGAACATTAGTCCCCCCGTACCCGACATGATGCACTCCTTTAAGACATGTATATTTCTATAATTATTTTATCCCTTTTCTTTTCTTAGAGTCTCATACTTTGCATTATTCGTGACCTCTCCAAAGAGTCATTGTTGGGCGTCACAATCAATGTGATTGGCACCACTCAAGCTTTAAAGAGAAATTTTGCCCCCGATACCCTCCTAGGTCTAGGGTTGCATTCATATAGCACGTCCAAATGTGATAAATCTTTGGTTAAAATAAGAAAATCCTTGACTAAATCACGCAACTAGCCTTTGCTAGGTCGAAAGGGTGCCTCAGATTTTTATCCTTGCCTTCCCTTTCTTCAAATGTGACTCCCGAACCTTTTTCTTTGATTTACGTAGATTTGGAGTCGTTTAAAAAGGATTTTTTCATTTTTTTTCTTTAAAATTTCATTTTTAGGTGACTTGGTACACCTTAACTCTATACCAAGTGGCGACTCCATTTTTCATTCAATAAACCCTTTTTAAACTATATTTTGGGTCAAATCGTCGCATTTTCATGTCCCATTTAGACCCGTATTTTTCTTCATTTTCTTTGTAAATCAAAAATCATTTTCCAAATCAAAATTCACTTTTTAAACCATTTATTTATTTTATTAAAAATGAGGCGCGACAGAGGAATTAGAGGTGAATGAGTTCTAATTAAGCGTATACCGCTCGCGCATCGATAGTTTTCCGAAAGACGCGCTGATACAAATTTATTGGAGATTTGAGGAATTAATACTAGACTCATGTGAGTACTCATGTTTATATCTCTAAAATGGTTATTTTTATGATTTATCACCCAAGTATTAGTTAGTTATACTATCGTTATGAGAATTTCTTGGAAACTACACTTTCTCACGCACTAGTCGGAAGTTCGCATTTTTGCGCGCGTTACTAATTGAGGGACTTTGGACTTTTATTCTTAGACTATTAAGAGTGCATAATAATAGTGTTAATGGAAGTGCACAAGGGAAACAAACCCAAGAGGAAACGGGCGCGCGCACTATTGGAGGGTTGACTTTTGGAGTAATTTTGGCCACAAACTCATAGGCTTCCCAAGGAAGCCTCACCCATCAACAACGTTTCTTTCCTTTCTCTTCTAGCTACCGAACCTCCCAAGGAAGAAGAAGACCAAAAAGCTTGATCATTTCGCTTCACAATCTTGCACCAAATCACTTCAAATTTCTACCACAAACTCAAAACCACTTGGAGATCATCTTGGACTAGGAAAAGAGTTTCATTCTCACGGTTTTCTTGGAGCTTAAAGTTACCGAAATTTCTGCTCTAGCAACATCTAGGAGGTAATGATCATCCAACCTTTAAATCTTAGTTCTAGGGAGTTAAATTTCACTTGGAAGCTTGTAGCTTCATGTGGGTAGCTTTGGATGGTTGAAAATCATGTGAGTGGGCTCTATGAAATCCCACAATGGACTTGATGATCTGATTTGATGAGTTTGGATGTTATTTGTGTTGATTAAGTGTTAATCTAGTAGAGATAAGTGGAAAAAGTGAAAAGAAGATCAAAGGAAAGTTGAAAACTAGAAGGGCCGATTCTACCCTGTTCTTGCCGCACCCCTTGGTGTGATTTTTTGTGGTCAAATTGCCTTGATTTTGATGTAGATATGTTTTTTGGGTTGTGTGGAAAGTTTCCACTAAAAATCATTTGATTTGGTTGGCTAAAAGTTGAATTTTCAAAATGGTTTCAAAACTGTAAAACGTGTACAGAGGTGCTCTGGCAGCGAACTTTGAACAATCATAAATCTTTGCTCCGATGTCGAAATCGAGTGCCATTTTTGACATTAGAAACTAGACACTTCTAGTTTTCTAACGGTATAAAATGCATCCCGAGATTCAACTTGAGTGAACCGTACCAGCTCTTCAAAGTTACCTGTCCTGTTTTGTTACTCTGCTAGAGAGTCAATGAGGTGATGGGACTTGTTGCTTAAATTTGAGGTAGCTATGGATAGAATTTTAAAAAGATTTCTTCTGATGAATTGTAGCCCAGTGAATATGGTTTCCAACACGACCAACCATGTTTAATTCCAAGTTGAATTGAGTGAATTATGGCCTAATTACAGACCTGCAGTAGAGAAAGAAAACCCTAATTTTGGGCTAGCCATTGGCTTATTTCGAATTGGGACTTGTTATTTTGAAAATTTTGGTGTCAATCACCTACCAAATATATTTTGGATGTTTATTAGACCTTTTCTTCATAAATGAACCATGTTTGGCCAAACGTTTGAAAACGGAAAACGGAAGCTTGAAGATAGATTTGTCTTCGGATTCCCTTGAATTTTGGTAGTTTAGTTAACTACCTTCCCTTGTGAATTTTTAAGTAAAATTTGGTAGAGGGGTAGTCCTCATATGGGAGTTGAATTGTCCCAATTTTGGTGTTGTTCCAAAACTGTTTTGACGTACGACTAAGTTACCAAAGTTAAACTTTCAAATCTGGAAAATTGCCTAACAGTCTCGATTTTTGGCCAACTTTGATCTGCTATATCTTGGCGCTCAAAAATCCGATTCGTGTGCTATTTGTTGTGATTTAAACTTTGATTGTAACTCTAATTGAGTTCCAAATTTTACAGACTAGTTCGCATTCTGTGAATTTTGCCGAATTTCCAAAGTTTGTCAAAAATCAACCCCAAATCTGTCCGGGGAGTTCAAATCAGCAACTTGAGGCCGAAATTCGAGTATATTTCATTTTGAATCATGGAAAAGTGTCTTCTAGGAACTTTTAGTACTCTATAAGTAGTTTCCAACGGTACCAAGTTTTCCAATTTTGGACCTACCGAGAGTGAGATATGATTTTTCAAAGATTGCACCTCAAATCTGAAATTTCTGAACTTAAAGGAAATCGAGATTTAGAACTCTCCATTTTCCTTCGATATTACTTGATCGTTTTACATTTGATTTCAAAGATGAAAATTAGATTTTCTTGTACTATTTAAACCCCACTTTTTGTGACGACCCCACCTCCCCCTAAGGCGTACCAAAGGGTTTGGCGGACCGCCTGCCCAACTCTCGCCAGGACTCACTCACGCACTCACCCATAGCTCAAGCAAAACAACGTGCATCCAAAGAAAATGAATAACATATCCATTTCAACTTAATATATACATTGCTGCTCAAATCCAGATACAAAGTGTTTATATTTCGAGTACAATCAACCCTAGTCGGGTACTAGCGTGAGTACAAGAGCAAAACTCAAAACAACTAGACTACGCTAGTCTGTACATGTCTCATGCCTCGCTCGTACCCCCTGTAAGGAAAACAAATAGCGTGGAATGAGCTAAAAGCCCAGTGAGGTTCCAAATAGCAAATTGACCATTATTTATAAGTACAAGTTTTCGATATAGCAAAGTAACGAGCATGAAGAGTTCATAAAAGTGAGCAATAACACTTCAAGTAGCAATCTCAAAATGAGCGAGTGTAAATGTTTTTCAGAATAAACAATAATCCAATAAGCAATAATCATTCCAAAACATAAGGATACGGATGGCTCTCAGGAGCCAACTTCCCATTTCATCATCAGGAGCTTGATCACATAATAGTTGACACTCCGTCAACTTTCAAGTAAAGGAACCAATCCAGTAGAACACCACTTAAACGACTCTCCGTCCACCGTTCAAACCCCCAGCTGGGCCCAAAATCCTCAAGAAACACGAGTGGTAATACTCGAGTATACCGATTAGTCGAGGAGATATCACTCCACTCGACAAAACAAGAGACCAGGGTTCGTTACCCAATCGACCAAGCCCTTGCCGGCTCGACTTAAGTAACTCGCCGCAGGGTTTCTGGAATTCCAGGAAGTGCGCGCATCATAAACAAGTATATCAAGTCAATTGCAACAATAAACAAGTATATATCACATAAGGGCAAGTGCGATAAAGTACACTCTTGCCCTAACAATTCACGTATATAACATGTAATCATATTGGTCACGTATCAAGTTCAAGTATCAAGTTCAATTCGGTATTTGAAAGCACTCACCAAAAGATATAGTGCCTCTAGTAATCACGTCTGGGTGGTACTCCGGGTTTGGAGTCCAAATCTGCGATAAAACTTGGCTTAAGAACTTTGAAAATCGACTAAGATTCGGAACTTAGACGTTTCGTTCAATAAAAATCAAGAAATTGAAATTTACTCGGATAGTAGTCGTGAAACACTTGCTCACTTTTTAAACAGTAAAACTTTGTAACATTTATACTTGAAATTGTCATGCGAATTGAAAGTACAAGGAAAACATACTTCGAGCAATCATTATTTCATTTCTCAAGGGTACAAGTTCGGCCAAGTCCTTACTTATATACCTCGGAACAAGAAGACTCAAGTACCCTAGATAGTTCAAGTAGTACTCACTCTTAACCCTTACTCAAGTTGCAAGTATAGTTCTCTAGTCCTCGAGCAAATTTGGGCAGCATGCCCTTTGTGTTTACCTAATTTCCAGCCATTATGGCTTCATTCTTTTACTCAATCCAACCCAAAGTTATCCATAACACAATTTCAGTTCAATAGCCATTCCATAGGCTCAGAACAATACAAGAACAAAAATTAGGCTAATATCAAGTGCGGAAATGAAGTTACAAAAGACAGATTTGACGGGTTTTTTGCGGAACGGGTACATCCAAGGCTACGCTTATCGGATTGAGGTGCAACTTATACCATTTCGAAGCTAAGGCGAAGGCCTATAGTTTTCATGAAGAGCACTTAATCTAATTTCCAGTGTAACCTAATCAAATTCCCAATTCACATAACCTAATTCTAACTAATCGGCTATTTAACTGTACTGCCTTCAAATGGCCATATCACAGTCTACCACGGTCCGTTTAAGGCGTTCTTGGAGGCGTTAAAAATCTAAGACAGTGTACTAAAACTTTCATGTTTTGGAAAATGGCTAAATCTGAACGGATTATAGTGAATAAACACAGCCAAAAAGACTGAACTGTCTACGCGGAACACTGGAATGTAATCTAGGGCAGCGAGGGTATTTTGGTCTTTTCACATGTTACATTGCTCCGATTGAGTTGAAATTCTGTAGGAACCTATAAAATACCATTCTATACAACTTTTATGTTTTATTCCAAGCCTAATTCGGCCTCTAACATGGTACAATAAAACCGGACAGAATAGAGCTGAAATTTTCCAGAAATCTGGAATTTTGGGATTCAATGCAACCTTTCTTGATTTCTTGCTCCAATCATCACCACAACCACTTATATAAGCTTAAATACAACATATATCATCCATATAACAAGTATATGCAGCAAATACCTCAAACCCTAACTCACATATATCACCTTTAAATCATCATAACAACTTGTTTCACTACTAATCCAACCACAACATGACTTATACAACAACTTAAACCAAAATAAAAGAACCAAAGCCATGGTTTAGCCTTATACCTCAACAAATGAAGCTTGTAAGAGTGATACTTCACCTCCTCTTGGAATTCTTGGTTCCCCTAGCTTCTCAAGCTCACAACTCCCACTTTAATCGGTTTAGAATTTTGGTTCCTCACTTGGATGGTACAAATCAAGAAGAAGGAAGTTTGTTTCTTGCTCTCTTTCTCTCCCTCTTAAGCTCGGCCAAAACCAGAAAAGAAATGAAGGAAATGAAGCTGAAATGAAGGATAAATGGCAAGAAAAAAAATAAGCAAAGAGCCATAGGGTGGTGACACTTGGCACCACCAAAGCCATGCAAATTTCTCTCACTTTCCCTTGCATTTTTGGCCACCAATTTCGGTCAAATCCAGCTGGAATTGAGGGGATATTTTGCTCAAGTATTAATGAGCTCATGTGGTAAGAAGTGGTGTGTTCAATCGGTAACGCGCGGTACCCGTCGGTTCGCGCCGTTTTTCTTTAAAACACACGTACTAGGATTTTTACTTCTTATTCACTAACCTTATATCATTGCTCCTAATCACATATTATTTCTCACCTAAAAGTCACTTTTAATCACCAAATTTGATACTTGCTCCGTACCGAAAAATAATCCTACGAAAAATCGCGAAAACCCTAATTTGCTCCAATCTTGAAACCGAAAAGTGAAACCCTACTTTCTAGGTTCATTTGCACTTATTGTGGAATGACTGGGTGGTAGGGCTTTAATAAATGAATAATTTCCAAATAAAAGGAAATTTTTAAGAAAAACATGAGGAATTTTACAATTCCAGAGATTAAAATTAGGGTTTCAATTAAAATATGAGAGATTTAAGAAAACCGGTTAGTCACAAGTAACTAGGGTTTTTGATTAAAATATTAGGGTTTCTAATCTTTTAAAACAAAATAAGGTTTTAAACCAAACCCAAAGAAATGCACTTTAGTATCTTCTTTACAAACAACCTCCTAATATTCGGGGTGTCACACTTTTGAGTCTCGATTTACGAGTAATTAAGGCTCATTTTCATGATATTCTCTAAGATTGTAAATGAGGGCAATCTTTCTTGATAATTAGGGGTTTTAAACGATAGTGTGTAATGGTTAATTGTTAATTACTCAGGCACTCAAGAGGATCCCACGGTGGACGCCTGAACCCTCAAGTGGGCATTACTTCCTTGTTTTTTATTGGTGAGTGTCAAGTGCATGAATAGTTAAAATTATTTGAATTTACCAGTTATGAATAGAATGGCTTTAACTGTTGAGTCGAGTGTGTACTTTATCGCACTCGTTCTCATTTAATTGAACCATGATTGAATTGATTGAAAATGACTGAATCAATTGAAATGAAATGAATGATTGAATGCATTGAATGATTGAATGAAATGAAATGGTATGCTATGACTGCATACGTCGTTGGAGTGAATCTCCTCGACTCATAAATGTTAAATGGGGGACGTCCAAACCCATAGGCCGACCTTGGGATTCGAGCCGGCATGGGCATGGTCGGGAACCTTGGTGAGCCATGGGAATGAAATGATAAGTTTGATCTATTGGAGAGATCTTGCTTGGCCTACTCGTGCAGTAGCGCCTTTATCGACGTTCGGGCCTGGCGGGGGGTTGTAAGGTGGAAGGACTTGTGAAGTAAAGTGGAGTCTACGGATTAGAAATACCGACCCGGTTGACGGAGAGTCACCACGGGAAGGTATACGATTGAGATCTGGCAAAGCAAGTGGAACTTAGTTCCAGAGAACTACCATATCCTTGAATAGTTTCTGTTTATATTTCACTTGAATTGTTAATTACCCGAATATTATTGTTTTTCTTGTTAAATGGGATTGTTATTTGGACAACGTGCTTGCATATGTGTTTCTTGGCCTCACGAGCAATCGCTCACCCCGTAGATTTGTTTTCCTTAACAGGAATGGACATGGAGTGAAACTCGGAGAAACCCTCTGGATGTAGTTTTGTATTAAGATTTTAAATGTAATTGACTAGACATTGTGGCTATTGTATATTTTGGGAATTGATATATCTTTTGGTAATCTAATGTAAGAATTGGATAACTGATGTATCTTGAACTCGTGGGGTGAGGTTTGGATATTCGATTATGGAAGCGAATTTTCTTTATTAGGTTGTATTAATTGTCATGTATCGTTAAGCTTGAATCGAATTGTCTTGAGTCCTAACGTGAGTTGGGCAGGCGCCCCGCGGATACCCTTTGGTTCGCCTTGGGGAGAAGTGGGGGCATCACAAATTGGCCATTCAAACTTGTTAGTTTGTCTTAAAAGACCAAGCATGATAGGCTTTCCCTTTTATTTTTATTGTTCACATCTTATCCAACTTTATCAAGTCTCTAAATCAGTATATGCAACATCATTAGTTGTCATGGCTTTAACTGTTGAGTCGAGTGTGTAGTTTATCGCACTCATTCTCATTTCAATGAACCATGATTGAATTGATTGAAAATGATTGAATCAATTGAAATGAAATGCATGATTGAATGAAATGAAATGGTATGCTATGACTGCATACGTCGTTGGAGTGAATCTCCTCGACTCATAAATGTTAAATGGGGGACACCCAAACCCATAGGCTGACCTAGGGACTCGAGCCGGCATGGGCATGGTCGGGAATCTTGGTGAGCCATGGGAATGAAAAGATAAGCTTGATCTATTGGAGAGATCTTGCTTGGCCTACTCGTGCAGTAGCGCCTTTATCGACGTTCGGGCCCGGTGGGGGGTTGTAAGGTGGAAGGACTTGTGAAGTAAAGTGGAGTCTACGGATTGGAAATACCGATCCAGTTGACGGAGAGTCACCACGGGAAGGTATACGATTGAGATCTGGCAAAGCAAGTGGAACTTTGCTCCTGAGAGCTACCATATCCTTGAATTGTTTCTGTTTATATTTCACTTGAGTTGTTAATTACCCGAATATTATTGTTTTTCTTGTTAAATGGAATTGTTATTTGGACAACGTACTTGCATGTTTGTTTCTTGGTCTCGCGAGCAATCGCTAACCCCGTAGATTTGTTTTCCTTAATAGGAATGGAAATGGAGTGAAACTCGGAGAAAATCTCTGGATATACTTTTGTATTAGGGTTTTAAATGTAATTGACTAGAAATTGTGGCTGTTGTGTATTTTGGGAATTGATGTATCTTTTGGTAACCTAATGTAAGAATTGGATAACTGATGTATCTTGAACTCGTGGTGTGAGACTTGGATATTCGATTATGGAAACGACTTTTCTTTATTAGGCTTGTATTAATTGTCATGTATCGTTAAACTTGAATCGAATTGTCTTGAGTCCTGGCGAGAGCTGGACAGGCACCCCGCGGATACCCTTCGGTTCGCCTTGGAGAGAAGTGGGGGCGTCACAGTTAGTATCAGAGTTTAGGTTTCAGATCTTTGTAGTGTATCCTAAATTTAAAAGTTAAGGATGCCGGACTGTGGAACTGGTTAGGAAGTTAAGTGACCGCTTGTGGGGACGAAAATTAGAACCTAGGTTTGAATTAATGGACAATTGGGAGTCTCGACCTTGTAAGAGATATGTGGGATAGTATGAGATGACCAAATCTAGTTTATTCAATATATTTGGACTCATTTAAGTTTTTAATTTTAATTTTAAGTTACGGAAGGTAACGGTGGTATTGAACCGTCTCGGGGACGCCTTACGGTAATCCGTTACTGAGAAAGGCCTAGGAAAAATTCATTGGAGATATAATCCAACTTACTGAACTAGGACCCCATGTGATTGCTAGGGGACTTACTCGTACCCAAATAATAGAATGTTACGGGGGTCAATGATTGGAGATGGCTATCCGAGGAAACAGGGGTAGTTCGAGAGGATACTCGAGAACTGAGGGTAATTGTGGATGCCTAGATTACTAGAATTCTTGAAATAGAGACAGAGGTACTTGAGGAGCAAGGAAAAGACAAAGGCTCCTAGTGAGCAGCTTCAAGGAGCTAAGAACCGGCTTGCTAGGGTAGTACACGAAATTAGAGACCGTACGAATAAGTCGATGGCTGGGTGTATTACCTTGGTTGAACAAGTGAAGAATGACAAGATACTCAATAAGGGACATGAGATTAAAACTACTAGTGCAGAAAATGAAAATGATCCTACTGAAATAGCAGAGACTTCTGGCTCCACCAATCACTAAGCTAGTGACTCAGTCTACTTTAACGGCTTTGTCAAAGATAGACGGGGTGGTGCTCGCTTAAAGGGCATTGCAATTTGTATTTTGTTTCACTATGTTTCCTATCTTTTTTAAACAATTAAACGTTACTCATGAGATGCTTGACTTTATTGCTTTATGACTTCAAATCTATGACTTTATTGCTTTATGACTTCATATTTGGTTGACATGATCAAAGTGTCACTTTTCAAACTTCGTTTATGTGCACTCATTTTATGTCATGCCTTTTTAAATGTTAAATTTATGAGCGGCCAAAAAATTGAAAAGGGACCGAGGGCGAGGGGTTAAGTAACCCCAAGCTCAAGGGAATGGTTAGAGAACGACTGCTGGACCGAACCAAAATCCAAGAAACGAAGGAAAACAATCACGTAGCTACTGCTATTGACCATACGATTGATGTTCTAGCACGGTTGGTTGAGCACCAAAACTCTAGACCAATAAGCCAACCTAAGAATCAAGAGAGGTGTGAAAATGGAATGATTCTCGAAGTTCGCCTATCTAAGTTTCACGAAAAATCTAACGTCGAAATAGTAAGATTGATTTGAAAGTATACAATAAGGCACTAATGAGAGTAAGAGGTTATGATTTCTTCTCGAACAATTTTGTAGATAAGCATTGGAAAGTGAACTAAGACATGGAATTTTTATATTAAGGAATAAGGTTCCCGTATCTTGTTGTGCTTGTAAGTAATGATAGTAATCTCGTGGAGACTTAAGAGCTCGCCCGTATTAAGCATAGAATAGTTAAGATTTATATTCCGGGGTAACCAATAAGCAAAAGAATGAAAGAGTAATATGACTCGAGCTTCCATTATGAATAGCTACTCATTTTGATCATTTGATTTGCCTGGCAGGTTAGCATTTGACTTAAGCCAACTAATAAGATGACAACTTCGGAAAAGATGCGTAAGGAAATGGACATTCTTCGAAATGAGCTAGAATTTCAAAGGAAATTGGCTGACTACTGGGAAGGACGGTGGAAACAAGAATATGCAGAGAAAACTGAGTTGCTACGCAAGAACGTAGAACTGGAGAAGAAATGCAAAGGAAAACCTCAAATTGGTCAAGCCGTCACTTCTCATGCAAATTGTGGATATTGTGGCAAGATTAACCACACTGAGGTCGAGTGCTGGAAAAAGCAAGGAAAGTGATTCAGGTGCGGTAGTATCGAGCATAAGTTTTTGAATTGCCCTAGAGCTCCTAACCAGAGGAAATATTCAGTGGCCAGCTAGATCTGCCACAAAGTAATCGAGTGCCAGGAGGGGGTCTAAGCGCTGGAAGTTTTACGAGTGGGGGTAGTTAACTCCACTCGAGGGATAGAGGTTATAGTTTTACCCTAGACTAGACAGGCACTTCTGGAGACTCAATCTTTTGCATAAGGGAAAGTCTTTTGTTATTTTGTATCTTGGCAACTTGACACGTTTTTGCTATAATCTTGTTGTTTCTCCTTTTCCTTTTGAAATGATTTGATAAACCTCTTCCAACTGGATGTAACAATTATGATCCTTATGACATATAAAAATTTACTTCGCTTCTAATTGATTTTGTGACTTACATGTATATTTAAACTTTGCCCCATATTTTTAGGTTTATAAAAAGACACAAACGGTATTGGACATGGTCGAGATTGTACTTGAAAATGGACAACCCCGAGGTCTTAGAGGTGACCAAGGATCGGAACCAAAAATCGAGAGCTTAGGGTTGGAGTTGAGATCCAATGGTTGATCGCCAATTTGAGATATTAAAATTGGGAGATTTGAGTTGGTGAAAGAAAATATTTAATAGATTTAACGAGCCTAATGATTAAGGGACATGATATAATAATTGGGATGGAAGTTTGAGACTATATATATAGACTACCGAGACTTGAACGATGTGACCATTAAGAACGAATATTCTGTTGCCTCACATAAACGAGAATTTTGATCAATGACAATGGTCCGTGGTATTATTCCAGTTGAATTTAAAGTAGAGCTATTACTGGTTGAGGATCCTAGAAACTGATGTGTTTAAGACCACTCCCAATTCCAGATGGGGACACTTTGAATTTTTAGTTACGCTCTTTGGATTGACTAATGCACTAGCAGCAATTATGGCCTTAATACATCGGGGTTTTAAATCGTATTTGGATTAATCTGTGGTGGTATTTATTGATGATATATCGGTACACTGTAAGGTTTGATGAGACCGTGAAAAACACCTGATGATAGTTTTACAAACTCTGAAAGAACGCCAACTTTCGTTAAGTTCAATAAATGTGAGTTCGATTGGAAGAAGTAGCCTTTCTAGGTTATACAATATCTAAGGAAGGAATTGTTATTGATTCAGCTAAAGTGAAAGCTGTTTAAAGAGGAGAAATTTGGAGTTCTTAGAGTTAGTCAAATATTACCTTTGGTTTACCAAGGATTTTTCTAAGAGTGCAAGACTTGGCAAGTTATTTGGGATTCTAAATGTGAGGAAGAATTTTAAAAGTGAAAAGTGTTTAACCGATGCACCTGTGTTAGCCTTACCGAGCGGAGGAGATAGTTTTGTGATTTATACAGATATTTCAAAAGATGATTTAAAATGTATATTAATAATACATGATGAGGTGATTGTATATGCCTCTGGAAAGTTAAAATAGTAAGAGAGAAAGAGGCCAACTCATGATTTGGAGTTAGTGGCTATAATATTTGCATTAAAGAAGTAAAGACATTACCTATATGAGGTAGACATGAAACTGATTAAGTTGCCATATGACTTGGAAGTTAAAATGCCTATTGGGAAAAATCAAGGTTTGATTGCTAGTGGGATGAATAGAAATTGTGAAGTATGGGTTGGAAAATGTAAGTTAGTGATTGATGTAGTAGGCTTAACCATTAAGGGAATGATATTGTTGTAGATGTGAATTTCGAGGGCGAAATTCTTTTTAAGAAGGGGAGGATGTGAGGACCCAAAAATTTTCTTATTTTTATCGAATATTATTGGTTTATTTAAATATTTATTCACTCATTTTCTCCGAATTATTTATTTCGACCATTTTAAATCCATTTATAGGGAACAACGCCTCTTTATGTTTTTAAAGTGTTTTGTTGAAAAATTTACTTTTTGAAAACTCGTTTATTTAGGAACAATGAGTACACGTGTCTCGAGGCGATATTCTATCCGAGAGTGCAATTACCTTGGGGAATTAAGAATGACCAATAGTAGATTAAGAAAAGTTAATTGAGAAATTAGAGGTGAATGAGTTGTAATTAAGCGTATACCGCTCGCGCGTCGATAGTTTTCCGAAAGACGCGCTGATACAAATTTATTGGAGATTTGAGGAATTAATACTAGACTCATGTGAGGACTTATGTTTATATCTCTAAAATGGTTATTTTTATGATTTATCATGTGACAGCCCCACCTCACCCTAAGGCGAACCAAAGGGTTTGGCGGACTGCCTGCCCAACTCTCTCCAAGACTACGGAGTCGATTCACACAAACCCAATATAGTACGCGCGATAGGATCCAAAGAAAATGAACAATCGGAAACTACTAAGGTGAGAACATGCCTACCAAACCATAAAGTCATAGTCTCGACGGAATACATTTAATAGACAAGGTTAAACACTTATACATATATTTACATTGAAGTCTTGAACAAATTAACATACAGTGCGATCCAAGGTACTCAAACTACACAAAACACAATTAGGGCTTCGTTTTCAAAAGAGTTTAACAACATGACATATATACTAGCTTGACCCTTTTCTTCAAAAATCATGATTTCCAAGTTTGTCCCCTGTAAGGAAACAAAGGCAATAGAAAGGGGTGAGATTACGCTCAATGAGGTACCAAACATATAGGGGTAAAATCATGGCCTTTCACGTTTAATCAATCAGATACATATACCAGATATAAAGGAAAGCAATTAGACACAGTAATTCAAAGGGAAAGGATACAAGTGGCTCTCAGGAGCCAGATTTCCATTTGCAGTACTTGATCCGAACCCGTTGACTCTCCGTCAACGTAAATAGAACCAACATATCCGTAGACCCCACTTTACACCAATTTCCGTCCACTAAAACATACCCCTACCGGGCCCGAACTCCATTCAAGAATAGTAATGGTAATACTCGAGTATACCGGAATCAAGAGTCTCAATACCCAAAGATTCCCAAAACAGACTACCGTGGTTCATTATCTAATTGACCAGGCCCTTGCCGGCCCGACTTGAATAACTAGCCACAGGTGTTGAGCTCAGAAGTCACAGAAAGGTCGTTGGATACCAGCCTCCAAACAACGTCTGAACAGACTCAGATACAGTTAACAGATTATACATAGTAAATAGGCATATGGACAGACAAGAGAACGAGTGTGATAATGTACACCCTCGTCTCAAATAGAATAAACAGATAGTGCAGTCATTTAATTCGCAGATTGCAGGGGCAGAAACCAAGTTAAACAGCAAATGAGGGGAGTGGTACACTCACCGGTTTAGGTACAGATACTTCAAAAGTTTTCACTTCAAACTGGCTTTAATCGCCAAGAAATCCTAAAATCATCAAAGTAAAACAATTGAATGTTTCACATCCAAAATCGAGTAAACAGAATGTACAAGTTAGGCTCGCCTACATGTCGTACGTCTTTCCAGGTTAAGTACTAATACAAACGAATAAAATATGACTTTTGAGCAAAAAGATAATAGTTGGTTCTAGGGTTACAAACAACCCCCAAAGCCCTTCATTTGTGCTAAGATCAACTCAATTGAAGGAATCGCGTAGCGCTAAAATTTTGGGTAGCATGTCCTCTGTATTTACCTATTTCCCAACCACTTATGGCTTCATTATTTTCCTCAATCAATCCCAAAGTCATACGCAATATAAATTCATCACAACAGCCATTCAATAGGCTCAAAGTCAATTCAAGTACGAGATTTAGCTAGGAAAATGACCGGAAATGAGCTTTAAGCTAGGAAACCAAAAAGGCAGATTCATCGCTACTTAGCGTATCGGACCTAACCGAAACTACGCTTATTGGATTGAAGTACAAGTTATACCATTTCGAAGCTAAGACAGAGGGATATAACTTTGATGAAAACTACTTAGTCCAATTCTCATCCTAACTAGGTCAAAATTCCCAAAATAACCCCAGATTTTCCAGTTCGAAGCTCACTGTGAAATTCAACTAGCAGTCCTGATTCATTCAAGCATATCTCAGCACACACAACTCCGATTCAGGTAATTCTAAAGCCATTTGAAAGCTAAGATATAAGGCTATAATTCTTAAGAAGACATCGACAACCAAATCAGTAGTATTCCTGGTCAAACTAACCAATTACAGAAGCTGATTATCAGTTTCGGACAGAAACAGGGCAGCAGGGGTATTTAGGTCTTTTCATAGGGTACATTTCTCTGATTGGGATGAAATTTTTCAGGCAACTATAAAACATAATTATCTACAACTTTAATGTTTTGTTCTAAGCTTAATTCGGCCTCTAACATCACGAACTGGAACCGGGCAGAACTGAAGTTTGAATTTCCAGAAATCTGGAATTTGGGCTATTAGTGCATACCACTACTTTTCTTGCTTCATCCTTTCATTGTTTTCCTCTTAACCAACATGCCAAGTGTTAACTCTAACTAAAACCATGAATCAAAGCTTTAACAATTAATCAAACACATGGTAGGCCACTTAACCAACCCAACTACCACTTCACTAATTCAAGAGATTTAGCCATAGGAAGCATCCATACAACTTCTAGTTTACCCTCAAACCTTTAAATACTTAATATAACACCATAAAAGCAAGGATTAAAGATCACATACCTCTCTTACAAGTTGATTAAGTCACCCAAAACAACCACCAACCAAAAGCTTCAAGGCTTGAAGATCACACACTAGAGTTGGATGGATTTCACTCACTAACTCACTCCTTCACTTTTGATTTTTTTTTCCTAAGATTAAACTAAGAGTAAAAAGCAAGAAAATGGAGTTTCTTCTTCTCCTTTGCTGCTCCAAGATGGCCGGCCAGCTTATGAAGGAAATGGAGTAAAAAAAATGGTTTTAATTCATCAAATTCTTTGGTCAAATAAGTTGCATGGTTGGTGTCTTGCCACTTGGCACCATCTTGGCCATTCTCTCACTAATCTTTGACAAATCCTATTCCTATCCTCCAATTCTTTCCCTTATGTAGACACCAAATTTTTAATTCATTCATATTCTTATTTTTATTTTTAGTAATAATCATTATCTATTTTTATTTACTAACCTCATGATTTTTTTGTTTCAAGCATTTTATAGTATTTTAGATTATTATTATTATTTATTATTTTATTCAAGTTTTTTATTTATTTTTCTATATTTATTGTTGCTCATTTAGTTTTAATTGTATTCTGTTTTATTCCTAGTTTTGTTCATTTTATTCGATTTTACTTAAATGGTTATTTTTTCGTTATTATGTTTATTATTCATTAATTACCTCATTGACAAAAAAAAAAGGGAAAAAGAAAGCCTCACGGCAGCAGAATTTCAGAAGCATGATTTCACCTCTATTTTCCAACGGATTTTCTAGCTTTCCTCCAAACCTTCGGCCACCTCATCCCCTTGGATTCTGATCATAAACCTTCTGGAAATAATAGCCATCGGATGGCCCTAGGATGTCTAGAAAAAACCTCAGCTCTCATCCTCACCTTTGAGGTGAGGGTTTGAGAGGTTATGTTCCGTATAAATAGAAAAGACAGAAGAAAAGAACGGGAAGGCAGCGGAAGTCTGGGAGAAAATTAGTGACGGCTGGGAGGTTGAGGAAAAGAGAGAAAACAGCGGAGAGGGTTTTGACGGCTGAAGAAAAAACCAGAGAGGGGGGTGACGGCTGAGAGCAGAGGATCTTGAGGGCTGATGAAACAAAAAGAATTGGTGGTTGGGCTGAGTGGAAAAAAGGAGAGAAAAAGGAGAAGAGCAAAAAGAAAAAAGAGGTTCTGCGTCTAGGGGTTGAAAAAAGGGCCGAGAGTGAAAAGGGGCGCTTCATCGGAGGGGAAAGAAAAAGGCAGAAGGGCTTCAGTGGATAGAGGAGTGAAAGAGAAAACTAGGGTTTGGTCTAGGGAACAAACGAAGAACAAGAAAATCGACGGAAAAAAGAATTGCTGGTCGCAATTTCTGGGACAAAGCTGACTTCCGGGCTCCATTTCAAGGGGTTTTTTCTCTGCCAGCTTAGCTTCTTTCAAGAAGATCTTGATTTCTGCTCAATCTACAAAGTGAAAGGAGGGATTTTTGTTCAGATGTCTTGAAGGAAAAACAACTGGAAGATCGCCGAATCTGGCCGAGAAAGAGCTGCTCCGCCTCTACTCCACCAATTCTGACTTCGAACGAAAACGCAGCAGAAACTTTTGTTTTGGCCTCAGAAATTCAGGTGATCGTTTCTGAGCTTCTCCTATACTAGATTATGTCCCTTATTGTTTATAGATGGAGATAGTTTCCTTTGGCTGAATCTTTCATAAAGCTTCAGAATTATTGCGTGAACTTTTCTCTTTTGCTTGAATGAATTGTTCTCTTTGGGTTGTATTGGCTTCTGATATTACGAAAAAAGCTGTCTTTTGTGGCTCGAATTCGTCCAAAGATTAGGATGGGTTAATGTTCAATGGTTCTGGGGTTGGGTTAAGTGAATGTTGGGTTTTTGACGTTTCCATCGTAAGCTACCAGATGCGGGCTTTTGGTTTTATTTCCTACTGCTGTGAGATTTCTGTTTGGATACTCAAACGATTTGTTTAGATTACATTAATCAAAATGGGATGAAGTTCTTGTGGTATTTGGGGTTGACAAATGTATAGTTTGTCTGTTTGAGTTTGCGAATGATCTCGTTAGAAAAGCTAGAGTTGCAGCAGTTTTTCCTCTCTTGGATTGCCGAAGTTACAACTATTTGACACTCTTGATTGTTGTTTGCTGTTTGTTCTTGGTACGCATGTTAGAGTATTGGTTTAGTGTGTTGCCCGATGGATTTGTAAGTTCCACTGAAGTTCATTGCTGTTGTTTGCGAAGAATGAATTTCTGGAGTTTGGTAGAATATTATGGTTGATTCTTTGAGTTGTATAGTCTCAGCTTGTTTGCTTGCAGTAGTGTCGACCAGCCCTTTCCTTTTCCCTTGTATGCTTAGTATGTATCTTAATGATAAGTTTTTGGCTGGATTCTTGTTTGAGATGATCTTTAAAACTGGCCGCATGATGTTCCCGAAGTTTCAAAGCATGAAGGTCGCAGAACATTTTCCAGATTTTTGCATGCTCTTTACCTCTATTTTTGCATTGAAACATGAGAGTTGGGTAGTTTAAAAACTGGAAAGAATGAGTGGTTACATTGCCACTTTGATCCACGGTTGGGTTAGTTGAAGCCATTAGTTATGTTTGGATGGAAAAGGAGTTGCATTTTTAGCACTGAAACCACCATAGAAAGTTGCAGACCTATTCCTTCTGTAGAGTTGTATAGAACTTGCATAACTTCCTTCTAAGTTTTGCTTGTTTGGATGTGAAAGATACGTGTTTTGTTGTTTAGTTCAAGTTTTTTTGGAGTTTAGATGAGAAGTTTGGATCAAAGCGCTCCTGAAATCTGTACTTGAAACAAAAAATTGCAGAAAGAATGTTAGTTGCACAAGTTCATTTCTGTCGTAGCATTTGCATGCATGTTGCATGAGAATCCTTCTAAAAATTACACTTTGGCCCACCAAGTCTCCCATTGTTCTACTATGACCCAACCAATTGAATGATTTCCTCAATTTGGTCCTTGGCAGCTCTAATTTTACAACTTGTCATTGCTTGTTTGCTTCAATTAACTACCATGCTTTGTTTAAATTGCACTTAATTCATGATTTTAAGAGCTTTATGATCAAGAGAGTTTGTATTTACATATTTTCTTTAATTGTTTCATATTAAATTGGTGCCTTGACCTTTTCTTTATTTTTGGAGGGTAAATAAGTCATTTCACCCCATTAGAGCTCCAACTCAAGGGAGGTACACCTTATCCTTTATTTTTGACTTTATTTGACCCTACGTGCGTATATGTGTCTTATGTGTGCAATTGCATGACTTTAAGTGTTTATTTCATTTTCACTTTATTTATTCCTTTAGTTGCTTAGTTTTGCTTTAATTTTAGTTCAATTTTATCATTTGGGAGGCACTCGAATGCCAAAATTGTAATAGTTAGGGATTTAATTGTGTTATTCCTTCTTATTTCCCCTTAGATTGTAGTAGGCTTCCCCCGAATGTAATAGTTAGGATTTTATTTGCTTTATTTGTTTTGTGTGGTTTGCATGCTATGTGCTATGTGTTACCGCTTTCTTAGGATGTGCATCTAGATATCATGCCTATGTGTTATGTGTCTTATGTGATTTATGTGTTTGTTTGCTTTATTATGCTTTATCTGATTTTCTTAGACTGTAATAAATGCATGTTATCACACTTGCTAGCTGTGATTCCTTTCCCGTCACCACACTAGTTCAACGCTAGTTGTGGTTCTTTGTTCCGATTTTCCACTAGTCCAATGTTAGTGAGGATCCATAGACATGGGCTAGTCCAATGCTAGACCCTTAGGGACCTCCCTCGTTAGATCATGTTTGTATGATTACATTATACTTCATGCATATTTTTTTCATTTTTTAGGATCTTTATCATTTTCACATAATATTTCCTCTAATAAAATATCCCTTACCCCTATGTATATATAACATTTAGATTGGCATCTCATTTACGAAATTAGGGGGTAGATTAGTGCATTTTGCCTGATTAGACTAGAGATTACCCCTTGGATATGGGATATGGACGAGTTTGGCTTTTCTAGCCTTAGCACGCTCATATTCCCTCTATTAAAGGGAAAATTGAGTCACGAACATTAGTCCCCCGTACCCGACATGATGCATTTCTTTAAGACATGTATATTTCTATAATTATTTTATCCCTTTTCTTTTCTTGGAGTCTCATATTTTTGCATTATTCGTGACCTCTCCAAAGAGTCGTTGTTGGGCATCACAATTAATGTGATTGGCACCATTCAAGCTTTGAAGAAATATTTTGACCCCCGATGCCCTCCTAGGTTTAGGGTTTGCATTCATATAGTACATCCAAATGTGATAAATTCTTTGGTTAAAATAAGAAAATCTTTGACTAAATCGCGCAACTAGCCTTGGTTAGGTCGAAGGGGTGCCTCGAATTTTTATCCTTGCCTTCCCCTTCGTCAAATGTGACTCCCGAACATTTTTCGTTGGTTTACGTAGACTAGGAGTCGTTTAAAAGGGGTTTCTTTCTATCTTTTCCTCCAAAAATTCATTTTTAGGTGACTTGGTACACCTTAACTCTATACCAAGTTGCGACTCCGATTTTTATTTCAAAAACCCTTTTTAAACTATATTTTGGGTCAAATCGTCGCATTTTCAAGTCCCATTTAGACCCGTATTTCTCTTCATTTTCTTTGCAAATTAAAAATTCATTTTCAAATCAAAATTTCACTTTTTTAAAACCATTTATTTTTTCTTATAAAAAATGGGGCGCGACAGCTGGCGACTCCACTGGGGAACTTAGAGAGTCCGAGCAAATTTGATTTAGTCAATCTTTTTCTTCTTTTAACCTTTCCATATATCGCATTTGGATGTTGAGGGTTGCATTTTTCTATTTTTAGGATTTTGCATTTCGCGCATATCAACTCACTCTCTCGCCCTTTTGCGTACGATTGATTTGATGTATGGATGGTTTATGTGATCCCGCGCTTTTGCATGGCATTTGGGTGGGGGTCATTACCCTAGAGTCTCGCGTTGGTTCTTGATCCCTCCCCTCCAAACGAGCACTAGCATACGTGCATACGCTTTAATTTTTCACCCCTCATTTATTTTTCTTTTAGTGGCTTGTCACGCCACTCCACCCTATTAGGATTTTAGGCGACTCACTTGGACTTGTGATCGCGACACGATGTGTGTGTAGCATGATCTGAGGGGTCACTCAATCCTCCATTTTAAGCTTTGGGTTCATAGCATTTAGCTTTTAGTCGAAAGTTGAGGATTTTTGATAGATTCACTCATGACATGTAGCCGTGACACGATGTGTGCGTAGCAATGTCTGGGAAATCGCTCGAGCCACCGACAAAGAATCTTGGGGTTGATGACCTTTGGTTTCAAGTCTGAAGGCCCGGGGACCTCAAACCTATCAAGTCTAGATGCATTAGTGAGCCAATACCTCATGCATCCATGATAGCTTGCCTAGGGTAGAGTCTGCCTTGCCTTATTAGGGATACTATTCACGAGGGGAGGGATCCAACCCCTTTTTCCCTTTTATTGCTTTATTTCTTTGTATTGATTTTATTGCATTATCTCGTTGTTACAATGTGTTATGTGTATTTATCTGGCTGAACTAACTTTTCTTGGTTTTGTCCCCATTGCATTCACAAACCCTAGCAAATAAGAGGTCTGGCATGACCTTCTTTTAGAACCTACCCTTGAAAATGACCTATTGCACGTTTAAGAAATTTTGGTGTATTTTGTTCATAAATTAATAATGCCATACCATTTTAGGCCTACCCTGGCAAATAAAGGGTTCCTTAGGTCACGTTTCATTTCGAATTGCACATTTTGCTGCTTTAATAAAATGGCATCACGCATAAACCATAGAAAGGGAATGCCATTTAGGGGATCCCACGTTAGGAATAAACCGCCCTGTGTCTCGGATATTTAATCCAAGAAGGTTTGCACGTTTATATTTTTGTACCATCCAAAGGGGTAGGGCACAAGGTAAGGTAGGATCCGATCCTATCCATGACCCTGGGACGATCGTTGGTACATTAGAATATGAGCATCTAATAATCATTCTTTGGCCATTTTTAACATAGTTGCTAAAACCCCTTGCTTAAAGGACATTAACTTGAAGAAATTCACCAATATTTCCTCACTATTGAGACGATAAATAAATTGAGGCCAAAATTTGATATTAGAAGGCTCATAGACTAATGCATCGCAATAAATTTTTGGAACTACCAATAAGCCGTCAATTCCATTCAATCCATTGGACCATTTTATTCATCAATTTCATCCAATCCATTTTATCAATTTATTCATTTTTAGGGCAATTTAGTCGATTTTGAATTCATTTGACTAGTTTACCTATTTTAAGGCAATCTAGCCGATTTTGAATAGATCACCAATTTCATTCAATTCATCTGATTAGTTCTTAGGGCAATCTTATCGATTTTGAATAAATCATCAATTTCGTCCGATCCATTTGACCAATTTGCCTAGTTTTAGGGCAATTCGGTCGATTTTGAATAAATCATCATTTCACTCGATCTGTTTGATCAATTGATTTCATTCAATTCATTTGATTAGTTTAATTCATTTTAGGGTTATCCATTCAATTTTGAATAAATAATCAAATTTCATTCAATGCATTTGACCATTTTACCCTTTTTAAGGTGATCCGGTCAATTTTTGAATAAATCATCAATTTCATCCAACCCAGTCGACTAATTAGGGTTTTAATGTCAAATTTCAAATTGAGAAACCTAGTTATTTTTAAGAAAATCACCCATTGCATCTATTTGATTGGATGAATTAGGGTTTTGATTTGTGTTAGGAAATTTCAAATTTCTTCAATAACAAGCTCGTCAAAGTTAAATTAATTTGTATAAATTTTTGTGCCAACCAAAACCAATCATTCATTCGGATTTGTCCTCATTTTGTTGGAGATCTCCCGCTGTTCAATTGGTCCAAAATCGTCAAATTACTTTCTAATCAACTGTCAATAAGTTGATCGGACCCCTCAGGTATGGTATAGTGCCTACCCTAGAGGATTGCATTTTCATGCTAGGCCTACCCTTGGCATAAAGGGGCTCCCCTATAGGACATGCATACCGATCTTTTATTCTTGCTTACTGATTCGGGGTGTTTTTTCTTTTATTTTTCCCCCTTCCCCTGCATTCATAAAAATGCTTCAATAAGGTGGAAGTATTTTTCTATATCTGATAACAATTTTGATCCGATAAAGTTTGAAAGGTAATACTTGATTCTTGGGCAGACCCTGCAATGAAAACATGAAGGATCTATTTGGAAGCGCTAGGCTAAAGCCTCTAAGAGTCTTCATCATTATTTTTCAAAGAAAAGAAAAAATTCTGTTCCGAAAAAGAGGCAAACAAGTGTGTATATGTGGAGCTCTTCAGAAGTCTATCTCTTCTCATTTGTAGAAATTTTGTTTCAAACTTTTTCAGCAATAAAGTTTTTTTATTTATACAATTGTTGTTTTGTATATAATCATGTATATTTCATTCTTTTTTGGCTATTTGAGGGATTTCATGATGAATTTTAAGAAATAAGATCGAATTGAGATTTTTTAACCTCTAGCCTGAAAATTCACAAGTGTATGCTTTCTAAAATCCTTACAATAAGAGTGCTCAAAATTAAAAGAGGTCACTCAAAAGGCCCCATGAGATACCTTTCTCCTTCACTTAACCCTAAAATAAAATCAGTCACATTGATTGATAAATTACAAATTGGGGCGATCTTTGCTTGAGAAATGTCCACTGTGTCTAATTATATTCAATTCACATCTAAGTGAAAGCAAAAATGTGCATTATTCTTGTTTGTTTTGAAAATTTGGAATGATATTTCGAGCATTCGTTTCTCTACCTATACAGATTTTATCATTTGCTCTCCCATTTGAGCCTTTACAAGAATAATTTCGTTTCAAATAAGTGCCTTGATGATCACTACCATACATTGGAAAATTTTCAAATATCAAAAAGGGGAATGGATTATCAATGACCATTTCGTTACTTTGGTTGTCATGAGGTGTAAGAATGATACTTTGGCCATCGTTTCCACAACCTAAACACCATTTATCCCTTGCATCCTCATTTGAGCTAAAATTGGTGGTTCTTGTCAAAAGCACTTACGATCGCACCCCATATTGGGGAGGGAGATTGGAGAATTTTCCAAAAAGGAGAAAATGCTAAAATTAAAAGAAAAGAGAGAGTCACAAATTGGAGAAATTTGATTCCACTTGGGTTTCAATTTTGGGAAAAAGAAGAAGAGAAAAGGAAAAGGAAGGATATTTCCGCGTGAATCGCCTATGTTTCACAGATATGGACGAACAAGGGTCTTCCTCAGTCAGTTAATTCAGATACATGCAAGAAATTTCGCATTAATGAAAATTTCCTCTCAGAGTTATTGTAAGGAACGGAATAAAAGTCAGGCCCTCTTCTTTTCCAATCAAACATTCTATCCCTAGTTATCCCTTTTGAACCTTCAGAATAAAATACTTCATTTGGCAACCCCTGAGAATCGCAAACCCCACACTGGGGCAAGTTTGAGTTGAAAAGTAAAAGGTTTCAAGAAGTGAAAAGTGATAATGCAACAGAATCAAAAGACAAAAGAAGAAAAGAGAACCTCAGTTCAAAAATTAACTGGGGCAAATTTTGTGAAAGTTCAAAAGAATGGCAGAAGGCCGAAAAATCAAAAGAAGAAAGAAAATGAAAGAGAAAAAGCCTCAATTGAGTATAAATTGGGGCAAATTCTGATTTAACCCTAAAATAGGGTTGATACAATAATGCGATTTCGGATTCTTCAAACCGCTTTTGAAATCCGCTTTCAAGCCTTAACTTTTCTAAGCACCCCACCTGACTCCATTACAAAAGCCGAAAGTCCTGACTTCTGTTCTTTGCAATGGCCCTGTCAAGAAAATTTCAAATGCCGAAAAATTTTAGCTGTATTTCTGAATTGCTTGGGTATGGGGTTGACTCTACTCACCATGTGAAAACCCACCAGGTTGAGGAAAAGAACAAAAAGAAGCAAAAGCAAAGCAAGAAAAGTAAATGCAGAAAATTCGACGCTGAAGTCCCTGGGGAATGATGAGAAAAATGCAAACAAAGTCTAACATCTTTGAGTTCAAAATAGGGGCAATTTTGAAAAAATGCGATCTTCGGTGCAATGTTCTTGAGAACCTTATTTCTTTGACTATCGTTTTCAAGCCACATTACAAGCTCATAAAGTCCATCATTGACTTATTCCTTCATGACAACCCAAAGTGAGGATTATGCTCATAAGAAATCCATCAATTACTCATGATCATAAGGGTATAACCAGTTTTCACATGTTTAGCTATCGTTTCTACCCATTTGTTGCAAGCTTAAAGCTTATATGTTGACTAAATTTTCTTAAGAAATAGGGGTGACAAACTATTTGCTTTCACTAAGATGTGGTATTGAAGGGATTACATACAATTTGGGCACAAGAATAAGACAAATCTTGACCTCCCATTTCCAAATCAGAAATAACGCCCCACTTGATTGGTCCTGAAGGATGAGCCAACAAGAAGTGGTGACCCGCTACTCTAAGCACAGATGCTAAAAGTGAGGAAGAAATCTTCTGTAATTTGGTGTTATTCTGAGAGATTCATCATGAAATTTCTGCATCAGTTCAAACTCAACGTTCAAATTTCTTCACGTTGTATATATGATTACTTTCTAAGTTTTGAAAAGTGCGATTTCTCTTGGTTCAAATAAATGGGGAATCATCTGAACAAATTTTTGCAATCAAATGGGCCCACACTGGGGCAAATTCTTTTATTTGTAAGATTTCGTAAAATAGGCCCACACTGGGGCAAATTTTTATAGTCCATTTGAGGATTTCGTCAAAGAGTCAAGCAAGACTTTCAAATCAATCACACTGCTCTTTCCATGAGTAGTAGTTGCAATATTTTAAAATAAAGTGCATGTCGTACTTTGGCAAGCCCCCTGTGCAGGTACTCATGTCTGAAATCGATGAAGAAGCGTAAGTCAGAATCTTACGAATCAAGGCCTCAAGGAGGAGCAACTATGCCGTAATGCAAATCAATTGATCGGTTGCACAATAATTGGTGGAAATTTGGGCAAATTATTTTTGAAAAGATTCTCAAAAATCAAACTTGAATTTAATTTCTTGTTCCTTGACAAATTTCAATTTCTTGTTGATGAAATCTCAACGCCCGCTGCGCACTCTTTCATTTCCCATTCTTGACAACCACATTTAATTCACTGATTCCTCCACCGTTAGCATCGAGTCTATCTCACTAACGTGTGTGTTTCTTTTCTTCTGCCACCGTTAGCATTGAGTTTATCTCACTAACGTCTGTGTTTTGATTCTTACGGCAGGCTCGGGTTTAATCCCACTGACCAGTTCATAAGGCAGGCTCGGGTTCAATCCCACTGACCGATCAATTCTCAAGGCAGGCTCGGGTGCTATCCCACTGACCAAGTGAATGATCAAGCGAATGGCAGGCTCGGGTGTTGATCCCACCGACCAAGAAAATGATCAAGTGAGTGGCAGGTTCGGGTGTAATCCCACTGACCAATTTGTCAAAGGCAGGCTCGGGTTTAATCCCACTGACCAATTCATCGCTGGAACAAATTTTTAGATGAATTTTCAATTAAGTCTTATACAGCTTCTTCATACAAAACCAGCATTTCTTTTGCATCGCCACTAGCCGTTGGGTCAGTCCCACTAGTGCGCATTTCTTTTGCATCGCCACTAGCCGTTGGGTCAGTCCCACTAGTGAGCATTTTTTTTGCACCGCCGCTAGCCGTTGGGTCAGTCCCACTAGTGCGCATTTTCTTTTGCATCGCCACTAGACGTTGGGTCAGTCCCACTAGTGTGCATTCGATTTTAAATTCCTGTTTCGGGTCAGTCCCGATTTTAAATTCCTGTCTCGGGTCAGTCCCGATTTTAAATTTCTGCTCGGGTCAGTCCCTTTTAAATTTCTGTCTCGGGTCAGTCCCGATTTTAAATTTCTGTCTCGGGTCAGTCCCGATTTTAAATTTCTTGTTCGGGCCAGTCCCGTTTTGAATTTCTCCTTCGAGTCAGCATCATCAAAAGGGGTCAGTCCTCATTTCAAAAACGGCAGTCGTTCGGCTAGTTTGCAGGTAAGTATTTGGTGTCTATTTCTTTGTCACGAATTTTTCCAAAACTCAGACAAAGAGGGGCAATTTGTAGACACCAAATTTTTAATTCATTCTTATTCTTATTTTTATTTTTAGTAATAATCATTATCTATTTTTATTTACTAACCTCATGATTTTTTTGTTTCAGGCATTTTTTTTTAGCATTTTATAGTATTTTACATTATTATTATTATTTATTATTTTATTCTAATTTTTTTTTATTTTTCTATATTTATTGTTGCTCATTTAGTCGTTTAATTGTATTCTGTTTTATTCCTAGTTTTGTTCATTTTATTCGATTTTACTTAAATGGTTATTTTTTCGTTATTATGTTTATTATTCATTAATTAACTCATTGACAAAAAAAAAGGGAAAAAGAAAGCCTCACGGCAGCAGAATTTCAGAAGCATGATTTCACCTCTATTTTTCAACGGATTTTCTAGCTTTCCTCCAAACCTTCGGTCACCTCATCCCCTTGGATTCTGATCATAAACCTTCTGGAAAGAATAGCCATCGGATGGCCCTAGGATGTCTAGAAAAAACCTCAGCTCTCATCCTCACCTTTGAGGTGAGGGTTTGAGAGGTTATGTTCCGTATAAATGGAAAAGACAGAAGAAAAGAATGGGAAGGCAGCGGAAGTCTGGGAGAAAATTAGTGACGGCTGAGAGGTTGAGGAAAAGAGAGAAAACAGCGGAGAGGGTTTTGACGGCTGAAGAAAAAACCAGAGAGGGGGGTGACGGCTGAGAGCAGAGGATCTTGAGGGCTGATGAAACAAAAAGAATTGGCGGTTGGGCTGAGTGGAAAAAAGGAGAGAAAAAGGAGAAGAGCAAAAAGAAAAAAGAGGTTCTGCGTCTAGGGGTTGAAAAAAGGGCCGAGAGTGAAAAGGGGCGCTTCGTCGGAGAGGAAAGAAAAAGGCAGAAAGGGCTTCAGTGGATAGAGGAGCGAAAGAGAAAACTAGGGTTTGGTCTGGGGAACAAACGAAGAACAAGAAAATCGACGGAAAAAAGAATTGCCGGTTGCAATTTCTGGGACAAAGCTGACTTCCGGGCTCCATTTCAAGGGGTTTTTTCTCTGCCAGCTTATCTTCTTTCAAGAAGATCTTGATTTCTGCTCAATCTACAAAGTGAAAAGAGGAATTTTTGTTCAGATGTCTTGAAGGAAAAACAACTGGAAGATCGCTGAATCTGGCCGAGAAAGAGCTGCTCCGCCTCTACTCCACCAATTCTGACTTCGAACGAAAACGCAGCAGAAACTTTTGTTTTGGCCCCAGAAATTCAGGTGATCGTTTCTGAGCTTCTCTTACACTAGATTATGTCCCTTATTGTTTATAGATGGAGATAGTTTCCTTTGGCTGAATCTTTCATAAAGTTTCAGAATTATTGCGTGAACTTTTCTCTTTTGCTTGAATGAATTGTTCTCTTTGGGTTGTATTGGCTTCTGATATTGTGAAAAAAGCTGTCTTTTGTGGCTTGAATTCGTCCAAAGATTAGGATGGGTTAATGTTCAATGGTTCTGGGGTTGGGTTAAGTGAATGTTGGGTTTTTGACGTTTCCATCGTAAGCTACCAGATGCGGGCTTTTGGTTTTATTTCCTACTGCTATGAGATTTCTGTTTGGATACTCAAACGATTTGTTTAGATTACATTAATCAAAATGGGATGAAGTTCTTGTGGTATTTGGGGTTGACAAATGTATAGTTTGTCTGTTTGAGTTTGCGAATGATCTCGTTAGAAAAGCTAGAGTTGCAGCAGTTTTTCCTCTCTTGGATTGCCGAAGTTACAACTATTTGACACTCTTGATTGTTGTTTGCTGTTTGTTCTTGGTACGCATGTTAGAGTATTGGTTTAGTGTGTTGCCCGATGGATTTGTAAGTTCCACTGAAGTTCATTGCTGTTGTTTGCGAAGAATGAATTTCTGGAGTTTGGTAGAATATTATGGTTGATTCTTTGAGTTGTATAGTCTCAGCTTGTTTGCTTGCAGTAGTGTCGACCAGCCCTTTCCTTTTCCCTTGTATGCTTAGTATGTATCTTAATGATAAGTTTTTGGCTGGATTCTTGTTTGAGATGATCTTTAAAACTGGCCGCATGATGTTCCCGAAGTTTCAAAGCATGAAGGTCGCAGAACATTTTCCAGATTTTTGCATGCTCTTTACCTCTATTTTTGCATTGAAACATGAGAGTTGGGTAGTTTAAAAACTGGAAAGAATGAGTGGTTACATTGCCACTTTGATCCACGGTTGGGTTAGTTGAAGCCATTAGTTATGTTTGGATGGAAAAGGAGTTGCATTTTTAGCACTGAAACCACCATAGAAAGTTGCAGACCTATTCCTTCTGTAGATTTGTATAGAACTTGCATAACTTCCTTCTAAGTTTTGCTTGTTTGGATGTGAAAGATACGTGTTTTGTTGTTTAGTTCAAGTTTTTTTGGAGTTTAGATGAGAAGTTTGGATCAAAGCGCTCCTGAAATCTGTACTTGAAACAAAAAATTGCAGAAAGAATGTTAGTTGCACAAGTTCATTTCCGTCGTAGCATTTGCATGCATGTTGCATGAGAATCCTTCTAAAAATTACACTTTGGCCCACCAAGTCTCCCATTGTTCTACTATGACCCAACCAATTGAATGATTTCCTCAATTTGGTCCTTGGCAGCTCTAATTTTACAACTTGTCATTGCTTGTTTGCTTCAATTAACTACCATGCTTTGTTTAAATTGCACTTAATTCATGATTTTAAGAGCTTTATGATCAAGAGAGTTTGTATTTACATATTTTCTTTAATTGTTTCATATTAAATTGGTGCCTTGACCTTTTCTTTATTTTTGGAGGGTAAATAAGTCATTTCACCCCATTAGAGCTCCAACTCAAGGGAGGTACACCTTATCCTTTATTTTTGACTTTATTTGACCCTACGTGCGTATATGTGTCTTATGTGTGCAATTGCATGACTTTAAGTGTTTATTTCATTTTCACTTTATTTATTCCTTTAGTTGCTTAGTTTTGCTTTAATTTTAGTTCAATTTTATCATTTGGGAGGCACTCGAATGCCAAAATTGTAATAGCTAGGGATTTAATTGTGTTATTCCTTCTTATTTCCCCTTAGATTGTAGTAGGCTTCCCCCCGAATGTAATAGTTAGGATTTTATTTGCTTTATTTGTTTTGTGTGGTTTGCATGCTATGTGCTATGTGTTACCGCTTTCTTAGGATGTGCATCTAGATATCATGCCTATGTGTTATGTGTCTTATGTGATTTATGTGCTTGTTTGCTTTATTATGCTTTATCTGATTTTCTTAGACTGTAATAAATGCATGTTATCACACTTGCTAGCTGTGATTCCTTTCCCGTCACCACACTAGTTCAACGCTAGTTGTGGTTCTTTGTTCTGATTTTCCACTAGTCCAATGTTAGTGAGGATCCATAGACATGGGCTAGTCCAATGCTAGACCCTTAGGGACCTCCCTCGTTAGATCATGTTTGTATGATTACATTATACTTCATGCATATTTTTTCATTTTTTAGGATCTTTATTATTTTCACATAATATTTCCTCTAATAAAATATCCCTTACCCCTATGTATATATAACATTTAGATTGGCATCTCATTTAGGAAATTAGGGGGTAGATTAGTGCATTTTGCTTGATTAGACTAGAGATTACCCCTTGGATATGGGATATGGACGAGTTTGGCTTTTCTAGCCTTAGCACGCTCATATTCCCTCTATTAAAGGGAAAATTGAGTCACGAACATTAGTCCCCCGTACCCGACATGATGCATTTCTTTAAGACATGTATATTTCTATAATTATTTTATCCCTTTTCTTTTCTTGGAGTCTCATATTTTTGCATTATTCGTGACCTCTCCAAAGAGTCATTGTTGGGCATCACAATTAATGTGATTGGTACCATTCAAGTTTTGAAGAGATATTTTGACCCCCGATGCCCTCCTAGGTTTAGGGTTTGCATTCATATAGTACATCCAAATGTGATAAATTCTTTGGTTAAAATAAGAAAATCTTTGACTAAATCGCGCAACTAGCCTTGGCTAGGTCGAAGGGGTGCCTTGGATTTTTATCCTTGCCTTCCCCTTCGTCAAATGTGACTCCCGAACCTTTTTCGTTGGTTTACGTAGACTAGGAGTCGTTTAAAAGGGGTTTCTTTCTATCTTTTCCTCCAAAAATTCATTTTTAGGTGACTTGGTACACCTTAACTCTATACCAAGTGGCAACTCCGATTTTTATTTCAAAAACCCTTTTTAAACTATATTTTGGGTCAAATCGTCGCATTTTCAAGTCCCATTTAGACCCGTATTTCTCTTCATTTTCTTTGCAAATTAAAAATTCATTTTCAAATCAAAATTTCACTTTTTTAAAACAATTCATTTTTTCTTATAAAAAATGGGGCGCGACACCTTATCTTACTAACACCTAGTAAATTAATTCCTGTATACAAAACTTAACCTAATTGGCCTAATTTTATCGAACTTACCGCACTAGTGGGTCCCACATCCGGTATACACTCTTAAAATGTTATAAACTAACTTATACTAAAAAAAATGATTTCAAAACCATTTTTACTCATAAAAATTATTTTCACAATTTTTCGAATAAATAAAATATGGAAAAGCGTGCAATTAAAAGAAAATAAAACCTAGCAATTAAGAAAATTACGGGTTCTCACATATCACCCAAGTATTAGTTAGTTATACTATCGTTACGAGAATTTCTTGGAAACCACACTTTCTCACGCACAAGTTGGAAGTTCGCGTTTTCGCGCGCGTGTCTAATTGAGGGACTTTGGATTTTTATTCTTAGACTATTAAGAGTGTATAATAATAGTGTTAATGGAAGTGCATTAGAGATTTAGTGCACAAGTGAAACAAATCCGAGAGGAAACGGGCGCGCGCACTATTGGAGGGTTGAATTTTGGAGTAATTTTGGCCACAAACTCTTAGGCTTCCCAAGGAAGCCTCACCCATCAGCAACGTTTCTTTCCTTTCTCTTCTAGCTGCCGAACCTCCCAAGGAAGAATAAGACCAAAAAGCTTGATCATTTCACTTCACAATCTTGCACCAAATCACTTGAAATTTCTACCACAAACTCAAAACCACTTGGAGATCATCTTGGACTAGGAAAGGAGATTCATTCTCACGGTTTTCTTGGAGCTCAAAGTGACCGAAATTTTTGCTCTAGCAACATCTAGGAGGTAATGATCATCCAACCTTTAAATCTTAGTTCTAGGGAGTTAAATTTCACTTGGAAGCTTTTAGCTTCATGTGGGTAGCTTTGGATGGTTGAAAATCATGTGAGTGGGCTCTATAAAATCCCACAATGGACTTGATGATCTGATTTGATGAGTTTGGATGTTATTTGTGTTGATTAAGTGTTAATCTAGTAGAGATAGGTGGAAAAAGTGAAAGAAGATCAAAGGAAAGTTGAAAACTAGAAGGGCCGGTTCTGCCCTGTTCTTGCCGCACCCCTTGGTGTGATTTTTTGTGGTCAAATTGCCTTGATTTTGATGTAGATATGTTGAATGGGTTGTGTGAAAAGTTTCCACAAAAAATCATTTGATTTGGTTGTTTAAAGGTTGAATTTTCAAAATGGTTTCAAAACTGGAAAACGTATACAGCGGTGCTCTGGCAGCGAACTTTGAATAATCATAACTCTTTGCTCCAATGTCGAAATCGAGTGCCATTTGTGGCATTAGAAACTAGACACTTCTAGTTTTTTAACAGTATAAAATGCATCCCCTGATTCAACTTGAGTGAACCGTACCAGCTCTTCAAAGTTACCTGTCCTGTTTTGTTACTCTGGTAGAGAGTCAATGAGGTGATGGGACTTGTTGCTTAAATTTGAACTAGCTATGGATAGAATTTTAAAATGATTTCTTCTGATGAATTGTAGCCCTGTGAATTTAGTTTCCAACAACACCAACCATGTTTAATTCCACATTGAATTGAGTGAATTATGGCCTAATTACAGACCTGCACTAGAGAAAGAAAACCCTAATTTTGGGCTAGCCAATGGCTTATTTCGAATTAGGACTTGTTATTTTGAAACTTTTGGTGTCAATCACCTACCAAATATATGTTGGATGTTTCTTAGACCTTTTCTTCATAAATAAACCATGTTTGAGATGATTTGTTTGGCCAAACGTTTGAAAACGGAAAACGGAAGCTTGAAGACTGATTTGTCTTCGGATTCCCTTGAACTTTGGTAGTTTAGTTAACTACCTTCCCTTGTGAATTTTCAAGTAAAATTTGGTAGAGGAGTAGTCCTCATATGGGAGTTGAATTTTCCCAATTTTGGTGTCGTTCCAAAACTGTTTTGACGTACGAATAAGTTACCAAAGTTAAACTTCCAAATCTGGAAAATTGCCTAACAGTCTCGATTTTTGGCCAATTTTGATCTGCTATATCTTGGCGCTCAAAACTCCGATTCGTGTGCTGTTTGTTGTAATTTAAATTGTGATTGTAACTCTAATTGAGTTCCAAATTTTACAGGCTAGTTCGCATTCTGTGAATTTTTCTGAATTTCCAAAATTTGTCAAAAACCAACCCCGAATCTGTCCGGGGAGTCCAAATCAGCAACTTGAGGCCGAAATTCGAGTATATTCCATTTTGAATCATGGAAAAGTGTCTTCTAGGAACTTTTAGTACTCTATAAGTAGTTTCCAACGGTACCAAGTTTTCCAATTTTAGACCTACCGAGAGTGAGATATGATTTTTCAAAAATCGCACCTCAAATCTAAAATTTCTGAACTTAAAGGAAATCGAGTTTTAGAACTCTCCATTTTCTTTCGATATTATTTTATCGTTTTACATTTGATTTCAAAGATGAAAATCAGATTTCCTTGTACTATTAAAATCCCACTTTTGAGTCTCGATTTACGAGTAATTAAGGCTCATTTTCATGATATTCTCTAAGATTGTAAATGAGGGCAATCTTTCTTGATAATTAGGGGTTTTAAACGATAGTGTGTAATAGTTAATTGTTAATTATTCAGACACTCAAGAGGATCCCACGGTGGACGCCTGAACCTTCAAGTGGGCATTACTTCCTTGTTTTTGATTGGTGAGTGTCAAGTGCATGAATAGTTGAAATTATGTGAATTTACCAGTTATGAATAGAATGGCTTTAACTGTTGAGTCGAGTGTGTACTTTATCGCACTCATTCTCATTTAAATGAACCATGATTGAATTGATTGAAAATGACTGAATCAATTGAAATGAAATGAATGATTGAATGTATTGAATGATTGAATGAAATGAAATGGTATGCTATGACTGCATACATCGTTGGAGTGAATCTCCTCGACTCATAAATGTTAAATGGGGGATGCCCAAACCCATAGGCCGACCTTGGGACTCGAGTCGGCATGGGCATGGTCGGGAACCTTGGTGAGCCATGGGAATGAAATGATAAGCTTGATCTATTAGAGAGATCTTGTTTGGCCTACTCGTGCAGTAGCGCCTTTATCGACGTTCGGGCCCGACAGGGGGTTGTAAGGTGGAAGGACTTGTGAAGTAAAGTGGAGTCTACGGATTGGAAATACCGACCCGGTTGACGGAGAGTCACCATGGGAAGGTATACGATTGAGATCTGGCAAAACAAGTGGAACTTAGCTCCAGAGAACTACCATATCCTTGAATTGTTTCTGTTTATATTTCTCTTGAATTGTTAATTATCCGAATATTATTGTTTTTCTTGTTAAATGGGATTGTTATTTGGACAACGTGCTTGCATGTGTGTTTCTTGGCCTCACAAGCAATCGCTCACCCCGTAGATTTGTTTTCCTTAACAGGAGTGGACATGGAGTGAAACTCGGAGAAACCCTCTGGATGTAGTTTTCTATTAGGGTTTTAAATGTAATTGACTAGACATTGTGGCTATTGTATATTTTGGGAATTGATATATCTTTTGGTAACCTAATGTAAGAATTGGATAACTGATGTATCTTGAACTCGTGGTGTGAGACTTGGATATTCGATTATGGAAGCGACTTTTCTTTATTAGGTTGTATTAATTGTCATGTATCGTTAAGCTTGAATCGAATTGTCTTGAGTCCTAGCGTGAGTTGGGCAGGCGCCCTGCAGATACCCTTTGGTCTGCCTTGGGGAGAAGTGGGGGCATCACAAATTGGTCATTCAAACTTGTTAGTTTGTCTTAAAAGACCAAGCACGATAGGCTTTCCCTTTTATTTTTATTGTTCACATCTTATCCAACTTTATCAAGTCTCTAAATCAGTATATGCAACATCATTAGTTGTCATGCTTGACATACCCCAAACTAGGGCAACTTGTTTAGAACGGTCAAATGCGTCTAGTTAAATTCATTCCTTATCTAGTTTGAAGTAAAAAATATTCATTACCTTTATTTATTTTGAGAATTTAGAATGATGCTTTAGATTTTCATTTCTCTATCTAAACAGATTTTACCACTTGTTCTCCTAATTGAGCCTTCAAAAATACATTTTCATTTCAAATAAAAGTCTTGGTGATCACATCCCTACATTGAGAGATTTTTAAATGTAGAAAGGGAATAGATTCTCACAATGAACTGTTCTTTACTTTAGTTGTCATAAATGTTTTCAAAATCGGACTGGACTGATCGGTTAGACCAGTTGAATCGCAAATCGGACATACCACTAGTCCGATCTAATTCTAAACCTAGAGCTTAATAAAAAACCATCAAAAATCGGTTGAACCTTTCAGACCGTAAATAACTGTGAGAACCATAGCTCGATGGTTTTCTAATTTTGTATACATTAAAATGATAAATTAAGTAAAACCCAAAGTAAATAAAAAAATAGGGAATAAGGAAAACCCTAAGACTAAAAGATAGCCCTGTGAATGACATTCTCCTTAGTCCTCATTGCCTCGGTGTCGCCTCCTCAGTCCTTACTTCCTCAATCCATGGCTATCATCTCTGATTTTCTCCCCTACCTTTAAATCATTTTAAAAAAAAATTTCCTTCCTAACCCTTTAATAGTCAAGATAAAATCTTTCTTCAATCAATAGCTATCATCTTCAACTGATAGATAGGCAAGTTGGAAACCTCAGTTTTAGCCAAATACAAGACCTTTCATTTTAATTCAATCAATTTGCACTGATTGTATACTAGCAGCTGGCACTGGAGTTGATGATCCTAAAGATGCTACTATGAATTTTCATAATTACGTGGCTGATTTTGATGACCCTGCTCCGTAAACAAGGAAGATATTGAAGTAATAGCAAATAAGTGAGCTGATCTAGTTCAAATTTTTGTTTTGAGTGGTCTTGTTTGCTTGTTTTCAGTTTTCTTAGTGTATTTTTTTTTCAAAAGTTGTGTATAAAGAAATTCAAAGTATCAGTCTTGAGTACTACAAGGATTAATATCAAAGTATCGGTCTTAATTTATTTTAGCTAAGATACAAGTCTATTAAGCTTATTATTAAGTAATGCAAGGACTTTTAGATGTAGACAGTAGAGGATTTATAGTTTTATTATTTTCTTCTTCTAACATAAAGAATTTTAAAATGCTAGGCCATTGATGCTCATTGAACTTGAAAATTATTCAGAGCTTGTATCTTGCTTGTGGCTATTTCTAGAGATAAATATGATGCTATTTTCCTGCTTTGTAGGTGAATTCCTACCAAACTGTCCGAGGGTTCATGGCAATTGGAACTGGAGGTGATAATTCCATATAGGCTATGATTGTTATTGTAGAATTAGTAATTCAATAGCCAATACCTGAGGTAATAGAATGTTTCATTTGCTAGACATCATATAGCATGAGGTTCTGTGGTTATCCATTCAAGCTTTTTGTTTAGGATGAGATTAAACATGGATATTGTGGGTTGCAGTACTTAGATTTATGCTGCAAATGGCAATTTAATGGTTTGAATGAAAAACCAATTTAAGATAATCATGTGGATACCATTTAAAATCCTTGACTAAAATATGCATACTATTTTATGAATTGCATCTAATGTGTACTTGGTTCAACTACACCTGTAGTCCAATTTGATGATAGACATTATTTGCCTGACTTCAGTAGTTATTATATCATGTTCAATTTATGAAGACAATGACTTCGATATATACAATAAGTGATAAAAAATACTATTCATTTTGTGACGCCCCAAAAAAAAAGAGTTTGAGAACCCGGAAATTTTCTACTTTTCTAGGGTTTATTTGTTTAACGCCCGCTTTTCTACATTTTCTTGATTAGAAAAGTTCCCAGATAAAGTTTATGAGCAAATATCGTTTTCAAATGATTTTTCTAGTATTGGAGAGTTTTTGAGAAATTAAGAGTTTATAAAGGACGTGGGACCCACTAGTGCGAAAAGTTCGGAAAAATTCGATCAATAAGATTAAATTCCGGATACTGTGTAAAATTTATCGGGTGTTAAGAGATAAGTAGAGTGTGTGAAATGATTGATGTGAGAGAGAAAAGAAAGGATAGGAATGCATTAATGGAGGTGACAAGTGTCACCATTTCATTGGAGAAGATTTATGAATTACTATTTCATTTTTTGACTTTTGACCAAACTTGGTTAAATATCTTGAAAAATTGCTCAAAAATCACCATTTCTTCTCCTCATATGGCCGGCCCTCTCTCTCCAAAAGGAAGCAAGAAACTCTTCAAGTTTTAGCTCCAATCTTGCTCAAGGTGAACCATCCAACCATTTGATCTTGCAAGTACTCCATAAAATCCCTTTAGTTAGTGATAGTGAGTGATTTGGTGAAGTTGTTTTGAAGAGTTAAGGTGTCCACAATCCCTATCTCTCTTGTTACTTGGTAAGTGATGCTAGAACACTCTTCTACACCTAATGATGTTTATGTTATGCTTAGAAGTAGCTTGAGTAATGGAACATATGATTTATTTCTTGATTTGAAGAGTTTTGGTGAAGTTTTCCATTTTATGATGAATTTGCTGGTTTAATATGAATGTGATGTTGTGGTCATCTATGATGGTTGTTAATGAGGGGAAATGACTCTAGTAGATGTGAATTAGTGATAATTGCAATCAATTTTGGATTTGGAAGAATTTCTGGAAAATTAGGGTTCTTGGTTGAACATTCTGTCCGAAATTTTAGGTCATAGCTAGAGGCCGAATTGGACTTTTCTCAAAACATGAAAGTTGTAGGTATTGATGAGTTTGAAGTGCCTACAAAATTTAAGGTCATTTAGATTTGTGTTGAGTGAGTTATGTCGATTTTACTGTTGCTGGTCTGGATTGCTCAGAATGTGAAAACTGCGCTTGTAATCATTTGTTTTGACTGGAATTGGTTTGTATTTTGAAGTTGATGTCTTCTGATGAAATGTATCTTGATGTCTTAGCTTTCATATGCCTTTGGAATTTCGGCATTTGGACCTGTATAGACTGAGTTGTGTTCATTACAGCATAGTGCGATTTGGGAACCTGTAATTACGGTTCTGGGTTGGTATTCTGCATTTTTGACCTGTTTGCACTCAAAACTGGGTTGAGTGACCTTCTGTAATGTTGTAGCCCTGTCTTTTAGCTTCGAAACGGTGTATCTTGTACCTTCATCCGACAATCGTAGCACCGTTGGTACCATTACCGCAAAATGACGTCAAAACTATTTTTCTGGTTTTGAGCTTAACTTTCCTTTCTAAACTTTTTCTTAGCTTGATTTGTACTAGTACCACTTGGAGCTTGCTAAATGGCTATTGGATGAACTTGTTGTTGTGTGTGTACCTTTGGGTTGGAATGAGGAAATCATGAAGCCTTGATGGCTGGGAAAGTAAGAAGATTTAGGGGAAGTGCTGTCCGAACTTTGAAAGGACTTGTTTGCATTGAGTTTGTGATCTAAGACTTGGATTTGAGCAAGGCAATGCTATATGATGGATGGTTTCAGAGCCGTGGAGGTGAGTGACTTCAAACTACTTCTAAAGTTATTTATGATCCGTTTCTTACATTATTTACTTTTGAACTGTTTCCAAAGTTACTTTTGAAATGTTTTCTTGCATATCATGCGTGCTGGCATGTGAGTGTGCCTTGTTTGCTATATTTCTTGACTTCATGACTTGTATTTTGGTTGATAACGTGTTAAGCGCTTATAATGATTTCCAAAACGAGTTTTCGAGGCGAGTGTGTACTTTATCGCACTCGACCTCGATAAATGTGAAATTTTCGATTGAAATGTTACTTGCGCATGAATGTAGGCCTTTTGGGCTGAACTGGCCATTGCCCCTTGTTACCGGTCGTCTTGAGCCAGAAGCGGACTCGGTCAGGCGATTAGGAACTTGGGTGAACGTTTGGTATACTCGAGTATTACCTATGTAGGTTGGTGGAGCCTGGCCAAAAGCCAGGGACGGGGTGAATGAAATGAAATAAATGATCAAATGAGCGAGGAAATGTCAGGAGAATGAATGTATCCTTTCATGAATGTTACTATCGCTTTCCATTGTACATGTTTCTTGAATTATTGATACTCCATATTTAATGTTTTGTAAATGTTGTAATCGTTTCTGGACTTATCATTTGATTTATGACATCATTGAAAAGAAATATTGTGAAACCGATTTGATTACTGATTTTAATGGTTACTCGCTGAGCTTCTAGCTCACCCCAAAACTGTTTTATTTCCCCCCCCACAGGGCTCAAGGCGAAGAAAAGCTTGGAGTGCTTATTCACGTGACTGGATGGCTTATATCGTGTACAGTTTAAGTTTGGATCTATTTTATGTACGAGTTGGTCTTGTATAAATATTTGAAATTGATATGGATGTAAGTATACGTTCTACGATTGGAATCAGTTTCCGCTGCATTTGTAATATGTAATCATTGGAGAATTTGATGAAATTTTGAGATTTATATTGTAATTGGGTTGAGGACTGTAGTGAGCGACTGAGTCCCGGCGAGAGCTGGGCAGGCGGCCCGCCGAACCCTCTGGTTCGCCTTAGGGGGAGGTGGGGCCGTTACACATTTAATTTGAAACTTTGCTAATTTTATTCTTTTCTTGGAGTATCCAAATGTGTCTAGAGTCAGGTTTTGGCAGACATGACTAAACTTGAGTTGTATTTTATTCTCAGCTTAGTCTTTTAGGTAATTTTATCTTGTCTTGTTGCATATTTTCACTTTTTAATTGTCTTATGATGCCAATGAAGAAAGTTTGTTATTCAAACTGTTGCCCTTGAGCATACACTTTAATTTATTTTTGCGTTTGTGTGCCTAATATATATGGTTAACATTTGGACAATACCTATTTATGTTAGTAATGGTTTTATGAAAACTTATGATGATGATAGTATTTATGTTATGTTTATCATTTAGGTTTCATGAATGATTTTTAGGGATTTTTTTATTATTCCAACTTAAACTTAGTTTTAAGTTATGCAGTTGAATACATTTTAGGGATTTTGTTAATTTTTAGTTGTGCTTGCTTGATTGATAACCATGTTGGGCATTCTTCTTGTCAACTACATCGAACAGGACTTGATTAAGCATTAAACAAGTACTATTATGCATCAGGTGAAGACCTGTGAAGGTTGCAACAGTCATGCTCTCTCTCTCTCTCTCTCTCTCTATATATATATATAACTAATCTGTTGAACCGATTGGTTGGACCAATTGAACCGCAAATCGACCCCTCTTCGATTCATCGGCCTGTCCGAGTTTAAAGCATTTGTTGTCAAGTGACCTAAGAATGATAATTTGGTCATTTTTCTATTATCTAAACACTAAACACTATTTATTCTTTGCAACCCCTTTGAGCCAAAATTGGTAGCTCCTTTCAAAGGTATTTATGATTGTATTCCCATATTATTAGAGATTTGAGATTTTTCAAAAATAACAAAGATGCTACATTTGTAGGAACAGAAGTGAAGAATTCAAAAAAAAAAAAGAAATTCATCTATTCTCTTATGAAGAAATGATTTGAAGATCAGATCATAACCTACTCGAGATTGACAATATAGGTACAACATCTTCATGAGTGCTTCATTCCAGGACCGATTTTCAGTCATCTTTGAAGGTAATCTAGGTCAAGCATGTGTGAAATCAGATCAAGATATTTATACTGGTTTATAGCCCTACGAACGTAGTTCATATGCAATAAGCAGCACTTGATTCGGGGTATCCTAACTGAAGTTACAACAATTTTTCATCAACCATGGCTGCAAACTTCCTATAGTTATGGTCTTATGGGTTGTCCTTCAAACTCTAGTATACATATTTTATACTACAAATTTTACTCAAGAATATTGTAAACTTCATCAAAGGGTCATATAGAAACATTTGTAAACCTAGTATATACAAAAAGTACGCAAGAAAGTTCTCACCTTTATTATCTTGTCCTAGCTCCAAGTCTTTGGCTCTTATTTGTGAATCCTTCAATCCTTCTCGGACTTTATTCTGTTATTTCACCCTATTTTCTTGAAGATAATGGCATGAATAGTTGAGTGATTTCAATTCCAACTTTGTACCACAGTCCCTTTTCCCTTCTTGTTACGTTACTGTTTCCTTCCTTCTTAGCAACAACTCAATCTAGCAGCACTAGAGCTTACGGACCAAGTTGCTACTTATTCTTCATCCAAAAGTTGCTCTGTTTTCATCTTTGTTAGTTGGTTAACTCACTTATAGGCAACCAGAAACAAAAACAATTACTACACATATATTACTAGACAAGATAAAGATAGGTTATTATATTAGTTGGGCGAGTTGGTGGAACCAATGGGGAATGTTTTCTTCTACTATCCAATGGTCCAGCTGATAAGTCTAATGCAAAATTACCATTGCTTTTTGTTGTTTGCTTGCCTCGGTGGAAGTGTGAGGACCCGAAAATTTTTATTATTTTATCTTATTTTACTGGCTTATTTAATTATTTATTCAACTGTTTTCTCCGAATAATTTATTTCAACCATTTTAAATCCATTTACATGGAACAATGTCTCACTTATATTTTTAAAACGTTCCGTTAGTAAATCTAATTTTTCAGAGGCTCGTTCAGTAAGGAATAACGAGTACACGTTTTTCGAGGTAATATTCGATCCGAGAGTGCAATAATCTTGGAATATTAAGAATGACCAGTAATAGACTAAGAAAAGTTAATTGAGGGATTAGAGGTAAGTGAGTTCAAAAATTTTACTTTATCGCGCGCGAATCGAAAGTTCGCGTATTTCGTGTCGGAACGACTAAGTGGAGATTTGAGGAATTAATTCTAGACTCGTAAGAGTGAGTAATTACAGTGTTAAAGGAAATACCTTGGAGGATTAATACATGAGTGTATCAAACCTGGGAGAAAACGGTGGTTCGAAACCCTATCGAGTCACTATTGAGAGTTGACTTTTTTTGGCAAACTTAATAACCACTTTTCATCCAAGCATCCCTCACAAGCTAAACACTCAAACCCTCATCTCTCTCTCTTCTCTCTCGGCCGACTCAAGCAAGGAAAGGGGAGGAAGAAAACTCAACTCATTTGGCTCCATTTCACTTGCAATTCATCATCCAACTTCCAAACACTTTGGAGATTAGTTCTAGCTTGGAGAAAGACAACATCTTGTGGAGTTTCTTGGAGAGTTTTTGGTGGGAAAAATCTGATTTCTTCTTGGGTTTGGAAGGTATAAACATCTCCCACCACAACTCTTGCTTTCTTGTTCCATTTCTTGGCTTTGAAGCTTGTAGCTTCCTTCTTGTTGTTGTTGGTTGGATTTGGTTGGTTGAAGTGGGCTCTATGAACTCCCACCTTGGATAGATGAGGGCTGCGATGATGTTTATTAATGTGTTAGTGTATTTGTGATGAGTTTTAATGAAAGAAACTAGAAGAGGAAAAAGAAAGAGAGAAACCGTGAGAGGACAAGCTGGCCGAAAATTCTGTCCAGGTTGCTCTGTTTTAATTCGAAATTTTGATGCTTGTTTGGCTGTGAAATTGATGGTTATATGTTGTACATTGTGTACAGAATGTGCCTTGCAAAAATCGTTTCATTTGGTTGCATAAAACTTGAGTTTTGGCAAGAATCAAATCTGGAAAACGTATAGCAAAGGTCTCAGATAGTGCTTCTTTTATTCGAACATAACTCTTTGTACAAAGGTCAAAATTGAGTGCCGTTAGTGGCATTCAACACTAGACATTCATAGCTTTCCAACGGTGTAAAAATCTCTTGCTGGTTCGTTTTGAATGAACCGCAGTGAGTCGGTAAAAATAGGCTGTTCTGTTTTGACAGTTCATACGAATGAAATTGGAAGCTGCGTTTTGTGGCTTGATTTTGTCCCACTTGTTGAAAGATTTTCAAAATGATGCCAACCATTCTCAATTTGAGTTTGTATAGAGTAAGATATGGTTCGATTAAGAAAAACGTGACAAAGCTGGAAACAGGAAGTTTTTTCCTTTCTTGCTGGCCGAATGGTCAAACCTGTTATGGGAGGTTATATTTCAAAAATTTTAGTGTCATTTAACCATCAATTGTTTATTAAATTTTTATGGAACCTTGGTTTCAAAAATGAAGTGAATTGGGGTTGATTTCATTGGACAAAACCTTTGGAAGGAAAGAAAGAGTGGGTTGGCCGATTTGCTTTGAAAATTTCACAAATTTTGGTCGTTTTGTTAACCGCCTTCCCACATGATTTTTTCCCTATAATTTGATAGAGAGGTAGTCCTCATATGGAAGTTTAAGTGTACCAAATTGGATGTAATTTCAATACCATTTCGATATCCAAATGATACCCCAAAGATTGCTCTTTAAATCTGGAAATTCATTGTTCTAGTAGTGAAAATTAACTGACTTTAAGCTGTTATATCTTGATGCTCAAAACTCCGAATTTAGTCCCGCTTGTTGTGTTTGAAACCTTATTTGGAACTCTTATTTTGTTACAAATTTTAAGGACTGATTCACTTTCTGTGCATTTTTCCGAATTTCCAAAGTTGGCTGAAAAACCAAGACTGGTTCTGTCTTGCCATCTTGAATAAGCAACTTTGACCTGAAAAATGAATGCCTTCAGCTTGGAATCTTGGAAAAGTATCTTCTAAGAACTTTTAGAGCTTTGGATATAGTTTCCAACGGTATAAAGTTTTCCATTTTTTGACGTATCAAACTTAAGATCTGATTTTACCAAGTTTATCGCGCAAAGCTGAAAATTCATGATTTCTTCGTAAATGAGTTTTTGAGAACTTTTCATTGTCTTTCAATATTGATAGATCGTTTTAAACCCGATTTCATGGAAGAGGCAAGTCTCTCTTGGGATTTTAGCTCCTTACTTTTGAACCTCGATTTTCGAAAGATTAAGGTTCTCTTTTAGACATTGAATTAGTCTAAACAAGTGTACCTTCTTTCGTGGTTGATGCATGGTTGTGAGTGATAGAAAATCGTTATTTCTTCAGGCGCTCAAGAGGATCTTTAAGAGAATTCGGAGCGGGCGCCTAAAAACATATTTGCTCGTTTACTCACTTTTGATTTGGTGAGTTTCAAGTGCATGAATAGTTGCCAGTTATGTGAATTACTTCTTATTGATTAAGTGATTTACAATTGTCGAGTCGAATGTGTACTTTATCGTATTTGTTCTCTTTTAATTGATTATATAATTGAATTCCTCATACTTGAATTTATAATTGTGATTGAATATGCCGATTGGAGTGAATCTCATCGGCTTATAATTTGCTAAGTGAAATAAGTGAAGTGCTACAATAGTGAATTATGCTATGATTGCATATGTCAATTTGAGTGAATCTCATCGACTCATAATAGTAATTTGGGAGACTCCCAAACTGATCGGCCGACCTTGCGACTCGAGCCGGCATGGGTTTGGTCGTGAAGTTTTGTGAGCCATGAGAATATCGTAAGTTTGATCTATTGAGAGATCTCGCTTGGCATACTCGAGTAGTATCGCCTTTTATAACTGAAGAGCGGGCCCGGGACATGGGGTGTAACGGTGAACGGGAATTGAAGAGTAAGTGGGGTTCTACGGACTTAATACCTACCCGGTTGATGGAGTGTCATCACGGGGAAGTATTTGATCGAGTCTTGGCAAAGCAAGTGGAATCTAACTCCTGAGAGCTCCTGTATCCTTATTGAATGTGTGTTATTATTATTTATGAATTACTTGAACTTTCTTGTTTTAATTCTCGTACAAATGCCATGGCTATGTGGACTATGTGTTTGCATGTTTTCTTGGCCTCACTAAGCGTCAGCTCACCCCATTAGCTTGGTTTTCCTTAACAGGAGATCCGAATGGAAAGAATTTTTGGAGAAGCAGGTTTGATTACTTTTGATTAGTATTTTGGGTTGTATTTGATTAGCCGACTTCTAGTGATTATATTTTTGGGAAAAGTGATGTACTTTTGAGAACTTGTGTTGTAAGATTTGAATATTTATTTAAGGAAGTGACTTTTCTTCGTTTTGACTTTTATTATTTGGTTCTTATCCTTAAGTTTGAATTAAATTGTATGCAGTCCTAGAGAGAGTTGGGCAGGCGTTCCGCGGATACCCTTAGGTTCGCCCTTGGAAAAAGTGGGGGCGTCACAGTTGGTATCAAAGCTTAGGTTTCAGATCTTTGTAGTTTATTTTTGGCTAAAAGTTTAGGATACCGGACCGTGAGATTCACTTGATCATTAACCTATTGTATTCCAGTGGTTAAAGAGAATTGGTACTCGAGAGTTTCTTAAATGGCATTAGTGGAAAAGTGCCTAGGTTTAGAGATTTATTTGGGAGACGTATTAGAAACTTTACCCTTGAAAATAGGAATGAGATAACTTAGTTATGTCTTAAGTTGATGTTTGAGTGAGTTAGTAACTTTAAGTTTCTAACCTAGAAATTGTGATTATTTTGTAGAGATGGAGAATGGTAACGGAGGTCACGTTGCTAATGGTAATGGGCATGCTAATAGTCACGTGAGGCCTCTTAGGCCTATTCGATATAGAGTGCATGGAGGAGGATCCCATATCCGATACTCGCATTCTTTGAGGATTCCCTGTTATTACCCTAGGACGGCGTACACCTACCCTAATGAGCTGGTGTTGTCTCTTGACGATGAGTGTCGGCAGTTGGTGAATACCAACAGAGTCTTACTTCAGGAGATCGATGAACTAAACGCTATGATAGATGCCCAAGGTACTAGGATCATAGAGCTCGAGGGGACGGTGGTAGATGAGAGGACTAGAGCTGAGGCCGCTGGTGTTGAACTTCAGAGGACTAGGGCTCGATTGACTAGGATAGTCGAGGAGGTCCGTGATCGGGTTGCCGAGATCTTAGCTGACACCACGATGTTGATTGAGGAGGTGATAGAGGCTGTCGATAGCCCGGTTCGTGAGGGCACTCCTGAGGAGGAACCTTTCAAGGAGGATCCGGAGGAGGATGTTCAGACTAGTGGTTCGGATGCGAACTAGACTAGGATGGTGACTTTTGACTTTTGTGAGTAGAATTAGCTGGGGTGACAGTTGTAAAGCTCTTGGCGTCTATTGCATGACTAATTGCACTTTTGTGGCACATGTATGCTATATTTTTTTAAATGCCCCATGACTTGCTGATCTTGTATGGATCTTTAATTGTTAATATATGCTAATTATCGTTATTTCAAATGTTTTCCGCATTGGCTTGTATTTTAAATATTTTCTCGCGTAATTAATTCTATTCTTACATTTAGGCATACTAGGATCATGGATGGACGAAGAAGAGGTAGAGGTCAGGGGCGTGGGGCTAGGCAAATCCAACTTCTAGGGGACGATCAAGGATCGACAACTGGATCGACCCAAGGACAAGGACATGTAGAGGGTAACCAGGTGGCTACTGCCATCAACCGCATGACGGATATTTTAGAGCGATTAGCAGAGCGAGAAGGTCAAGGACCTATTAATCAACCTGGGGCTCAGGATAGAGGGGATGATAGGGCTCTGGAGAGATATTTGAAATTTGCTCCGCCTAAGTTTATCGGAGGACCTGATCCTGAAATAGCGGAGAACTGGTTGGAGAGAATGACTAATATATTTGCCGCCCTAGACTATATTGAAGAGTGATGAGTGAACTTTGCTGCCTTTCAATTTGAGGGTGTAGCACGTAATTGGTGGGACGTGATAAGGGGAAAATGGGAAAAAGCACAGATCCCTTGGACCTGGGAAAACTTTACCCAAGAGTTTAATGAAAAATTTCTCACACCCTTGATTCAAGAGAAAAGGGAGGATGAATTTATAAAGTTGAGATAGGGAACTTCTATCATGGCTGAATATGAAGGAAAATTTAATAAACTTTCTAAGTATGCTCCGGAATTGGTGACTAATGAGCGGAAAAGGATAAGACGCTTTGTGCAAGGACTTAATATGGAGATTCAAGAGGGGTTGGCGGCAGCCTAAATCTCTACTTTCACTGAAACTTTAGAGAAAACACAGAGAGTCGAAAGTGCAAGGCTGCAAGTTAAGGATTTCCATACTAAGAAAATGAATACTTCTAGTTACTCCTCTGGACAAGCAAGTAAAAGTGCCCCACCTTTTAAAAAGGAAAAAGAAACGGGAAGAGTAGAGACATCCAGTACACCAAAAGAGACTCAACCAAGAGGAGGCCACAATGGGCAAGGTTAAGTGAGAGAAACGCCTTCTGGTGGTCAAGCCGTGACTCCTCAAGTTAGTTATGGCTATTGTGGCAAGTCCAATCATGTGAAAAATGATTGTTAGAGGAAGTCGAGAAAGTACTTGTACTGTGGTAGTGCCGAGCATCAGAGTGCCGAAGATAGGAAGTAGTATTCAAAGGCCAGAAAAGTCGGCATCTAAACAAACTAGTGCTGGAGGAAGTCGATCTAAAGCGACGGCTAGAGTATATGCATTAGACCATCAACAGGTTTCCAATTCCACTAAGGTCGTTGAAGGTATGATTCTTGTTTTTCATTGTTTAGCTAAGGTTCTAAGTGACCCTGATACCACACGCTCATTTGTAGACCCTAGATTTATGAGTGGGGTAGACGTGAGACCGATTAAGTTATCCTATGACTTGGAAGTGAAACGCCTGTTGAAAAAATCAAAATTTGATTGCTAATTGGATGAATAGAAATTGTGAGATATGGGTTGGTGAGTGTAAGTTATTGATTGATCTGATAAGCATAACTATTAAGAGAATGATATTATCCTAAGTGTGAATTTCGAGGACGAAATTCTTTTAAGGAGGGAAGGATGTGAGGACCCGAAATTTTTTCTCATTTTATCATATTTTACTGGCTTATTTAATTATTTATTCAACCATTTTCTCCGAATAATTTATTTCAACCATTTTACATGGAACAATGTCTCACTTATATTTTTAAAACGTTCCGTTAGTAAATTTAACTTTTCGGAGGCTCGTTCAGTTAGGAATAATGAGTACACGTTTTGTGAGGACTTGTAAAATTCCTTATATTTTTCTTAAAAACAAAATTCCCTTTTATTTTGAAATTATTACTTTATAATGGCCCTACTACCCAATCATCCCACAATAAGTGCAAATGAACATAGAATTAAGGGTTTTCCCTTTCCGTTTTCAAGTTAGCGCGAATTAGGGTTTTTACGCCTATCCGTAGTGTGACTATCCGGTATGGAGGGTGGATCAAATTGGGTGATTAAGAGTGAGGTTTAGATGATATTAAGTGTGTGATTAGAAGTGATAATAATAAGGTAGTGAATTATAAGTTAAAACCCTAGTATACGCGATTTAAGGAAAATCGGCTCGAACCGACGGGTATCGTTCACTACCGATGGAACATACCAATTGACCACCACTTTCCTACCATAAAATATCATTGATATTAGTGCAAAATATCCCCCCCTATAATCAGCTAAGGTTGGCCGAAAATGTTGACCAAAAAAACAAAGAAAAAGAAAAAAATTTGAGAGTTAATCACCTCGCGACAAGTGGCGGTCATTCATGAATTGTTGACCAACTAATTTCGTCCATATTTATCACCAAAACCTACTCAGCATACTCTCCATTTCCACCATATCAGCCGTGAGAGAGAGAGGGAAAAACAAGAGAAAGAGAGCTTCAATCCATCTTGGGTTTTGCTTGATTGAGTGAGAAAACAAGAAAACTAAACCGATTAACTTGCAAATTGAGAGTTTGGGAAGCTTAGGGAGCTAAATTTCACAAGGAAAGATGAAGGATAACTCTTGTAAGTCCTTTTATTGAGGTATTATGGCTGATCCTCCTTTCCTTTTCCCTTTTGTTTGAGTTATGTAGTAACTTGAATTCATGCTTGGTGATACCTAATCTAAGTGATTTTGATGATTGTAGTGATGAATTTTGAGTTAGGGTTTTGAATGGTTCACTTGTAATTCTTGTTGTTTGGATGGTATATGGTGTATGCAGGCTTGTATAGGAGGTAGTAGTAGTAGTTTTAAGCTAGAAATGTGAAGTTACACCTTGAATACCTTAAATTCCAGAATTGAGATTCTTCATTGCTCTGTTCTGCCCGGTTCTGTTTGACCATGATGGAGGCCGAATTAGCCTTGCCACAAAACATGAAAGTTTTAGAAAATGATGTTCTATAGCTACCTGTAAACTTTCAACTCACTTCGAGCACTGTATCACGTGAAAAGACAAAAATACCCCTGACTGCCATAGGTAGAGCTCTGTGGACAGTGTTGACATTTCACCAATCGGATCGCGTCTGTTCACCCTGATCCGTACTGAATTAGTATTTGACCAAAACACAGAAGTTGTAGTGCTATGTCTTAGCTGTCCAACGGCCCAGAAAACGCCTCAATCAGACTTCGGTATCCTGAGTTATTGTCATTTAAACATAGTGCGGTTAACAAGCCTGATTGTGAGATTCTGGTTCTGTAATTTGAAATTTTGACCTGGATACACTATGAACTGGACTGAGTGGTCTTCATCAAAGTTGTAGCCCTTTATCTTAGCTTTGAAACGGTATAAATTGTACACTAATTCAATATGTGTAGCTTTGGTTGTGTTCGATACGCTAAGCGACGTCAAATCTATCTTTTGTTTTATGACTTAAACTTCATTTCCGGACATTTTCCTAACTTGATTTTGTACTTGTACGACATTAAGCCTATTAAACGGCTATTGAAATGAGATTATTTTGTGTGTGACTTTGGGACTGATTGAGGAAAAGAATGAAGCCATAAATGACTGAAAAATAGGTAAATACAAAGGACGTGCTGCCCAAATTTACGCTCGAGAGTTAGATAGATATACTTGCGACTCGAGTAAGGCTTGAGAGCGAATACCACGTGAACCATCTAGGATATTTGCGTATTCTTTTATCGAGGTATATAAGTTAGAATTTAGCCGAACTTGTACCCGTGGGAAATGAAATAACGATTACTAAAAATACGTCTTCCTCGTTCTTTCGACTCAAATGGTATTTTCAAGTATAATTGCTACAAAATTTTCCAGTTAGAAAAGCGAGCAAGTGTTTCACGAATATTCTCCAAACAAATTTCAATTACCTGATTCTTATTGAACGAAACGTGTAAGTTTCGAACCTTAGTCGCTTTTCCAAATTCTTAAACAAATTTTTATCGCAGATTTGGACTCCAAACCCCGAGTACAACCCAGACGTGATCACTAGAGGCACTACATTTTGGTGAAATATCTGATTGAACTTGACATTTGTGTTTAATACTTGACCAATGTAATTACATGATATATAAGTGAATTGATAGGGCAAGAGTGTACTTTATCGCACTTGCCCTAATGTGATTTTTTCTTGTTCATTAATTGCAATTGACTTGCTATACATGCATATGAATTGTACCTTGCCTGGAATTCCAGAAACCCTGTGGCTAGTTAGTCGAGTCGAGCCGGTAAGGGTCTGGTTGATTAGATAATGAACCCTGGGTAGTTAGTGATGTCGAGTGGAGTGTTATCTCCTCGACTAATCGGTATACTCGAGTATTACCATCAGTGTTTATTGTGGAGTTCGGGTCCGGTAAGGAGTTTGGTCGGTGGACAGAGATTGGAGTTAATGGTGTTCTACTGGACTAGTTTCTCACTTGAAAGTTGACGGAGTGTCAACTACCAATCGATCAAGCTATGGTGAAGCCAATATACGAGCAACTGTATCCTTACATGTGAAATGCGGAATATTTATTCTTTAACTATATGAAGTGTTATTACTTCATTCTTGACTTGTTTTGCCCGCTATTTCACTATCATGCTACTTTTACTTTATTTGATGGACAATTTGATATTTGGAACATCACTGAGTTTTAGCTCACTCCATTAGTTTTATTTTTCCTTGCAGGGATACGAGCGAGGCGTGAGACGTGTACAAACTAGCGTAGTCTAGTTATTTTGAATTTTGAAATTGTACTCACGCTAGCACCCGACTAGGGTTGTGTGTACTTGAATTGTAAATCCGTTAATGTATTTGAGCATGTATGAACCTTGTTGTTGGATCTGAGTACTGTTGTATATAGGGATTGTGTTCTTTATTTTTCTACGTTTGTAAGTTATTTTCGCGAGCTTTATGTGAGTGAGTCCTGGAGAGAGCTAGGCAGGCGACTCGCTAAACCCTAGGGTACGCCCTAGGGGGAGGTGGGGTTGTCACAGGTGATATCAGAGCCTAGGTTTGAATTGATCTGGGTAGATTGAGTGACTTATACCTGTCATTCCTTGGTTATAGCTTGGTATGATAGGTTAGGGTTTCACACTTGAGAATAGGTCTTTAGCCTTAATTTATATGTCTAACTTATTTCTTCTTGTAACATTACCTGTAAGGTAGGTGAAGGTGGGTACTGACGCTGGGGGTGCTGGGCCATCTCAGCCCGTGCCGACGGACGAAATATATCTTGAGGGGCCTGCATGTCGTATACTGACCTACCAGGAGAGTCCCGGTGGGCCCGTGTGTCAGTGGTCTCCGGCGCGCAAGATCCGGCGTTACGACTGCTGGAAGACCTACTCTTATCCCGATAGGGTAGTGTTGGCCGTGGACGATAAGTGGAGACGATTGGGTAGCGCCAATCGTAGGTGCCAGACGGAGATCGAGCGTCTCCAGGCAGCCCTCCGAGTACACAGTGCCAGGATTCGAGAGCTGGAGGTTTCGGTTCTTGAGGAGCAGCAGCGGATTGATGCCTTTAGAGAGCAGACTCAGGCGGCTACTGGTCGTCTTGTACGGGTAGTCGGAGATGTCCGAGACCGGACCGACCGTATTCTGACCGAGTGCGAGGGGCTAGTGGATGATGTGGTTCAGGACTTGGCTAAGGAATGTCAAGGTCAGGTGGTCCCTGGTGTTCCTGACGAGAATCCAGAAGAGGATCCGGAGGAGGAGCCGACTGTACCTGCCGAGTCGGTTGGATCAGCATCTAGCTAGACCTCTTGTTAGGTTTTAAGAGATTTTTGTGAGGGAGTTAGGGACATAGTGGAATGACACGTCCTCTTTTATTTTTGAATGTGACGTGTTAAGGTGGATGTAATTAGGGTTTGTTTTGTTCTATGTCCCTTGGCTAGTATGAGCCTTTGACTTGACTAGTTGGCATGTACAGTACTTTTAACTTGCTATGTGACTTATTTTGCTATATATATAAAAACCATGTTTATTTTGAATGTGTTTTATTATCCCTACTTTATGATTTGAAAATGTTTTATCTGAGTCATACCTTATTTTGTCTATATTTATATGATTGGTTAGTCAAGGATCATGGAAGGTAGAAGGAGTCAGGATCAGGGAGCTACCCGAGGGCGTGGCTCTAATTGTGGGCGAGGGAGTAGACAGGCCCAAGAACTAGTGCAAGAACCGTGAGGGGAAAGAAGTGGAACAGTTGAGCCGCAACCTGGACCCCAAGCGGAAGGGGGAGATCAGGTGGCGACGGCAATTCAGCAAATGACTAATATCCTTGCCTGTTTAGTAGAGCAACAGGGTCAAGCCCCTGTAAACCAACCTAGGGATCCCGATATGGGGCAAGATAGGGCCCTAGAGAGATTTCAAAAGTTCTCTCCTCCTAAGTTCCTGGGAGGACCAGACCCTGAGGGAGCGGAGAGATGGTTAGAGACTATGATCAATATATTCACCGCCCTAAATTATGCGGAGGATAAGCAAGTGTAATTTGCTGCTTTTCAGTTCGAAGGTCCAGCCAGGGCTTGGTGGAATGTAGTTAAAGCTAAGTGGGATAGAGAGGGAACTGCATGAACCTGGTTGAATTTCGTGCGGGAGTTTAATGAAAAATACCTCCCACCTATCGTCCAGGAGAAGAGAGAGGACGATTTTATTAACCTCCGGCAGGGAACTTTGAGTGTATTTGAGTATGAGACCCAATTTACGAAGTTATCTAAATTTGCTCCTGAATTGATAGCTACGGAGCAAAGGAAGGTAAGGAGGTTTGTTCAAGAGCTCAATGTGGAAATACAGGAGGCCTTAGCGGCAGCCCAAATTAATACTTTTACTGAGGTTTTGGAGAAGGCCCAGAGGATAAAGATTGCCAGGGCACAAGTGAGGAACTTTCACGTGAAACGATAAGGGGCGCCCGATAGAAGTCAAAGGCCGGCACAGAGTGATCGGAGCATACCACCCCCTAAAGCCAGTCGTGGAGCTGGGGGTGGAAGGTTTACGAGTACTTCGAGGAGAGGTACGCTGAGGGGAGGACAAGGTGGAAGAGGACAGGAGAGAGGTGGTCCACAGGGGGGCCAGACCTCCACTTCCCGAGTAACGTGTGGATATTGTGGAAAATCAAACCATACTGAGGATAATTGCTGGAGAAAGGCCCGGAAGTGCCTAAGGTGTGGAAGCACGAAGCACCAGATCGCTAATTGCCCGTTAATCAGCAATACTCAGTCGGCTAGCAAATCAAACCCGAAACCGACCAATGTAGGAGAGACCAGGTCAAGGGTACCAGGCAGGGTATATTCATTGGACCAGCAATCGGTGCCTGAGCCAACGGAGATAGTGGAAGGTACGATTCCTGTTTACCATCGTTTAGCCAAAATTTGGATAGACCCTGGTGCCACTCATTCTTTTGTTAACCCTGCATTTATGCTTGGAATTGATATGAAAGTTGAAAGGCTACCTTATGACTTAGAAGTAAGAATACCTACGAGTAACCAAACTTTACTTACGAATGAGGTGTATAGAAATTGCTATATTTGGATTGGTGAGCGGAAATTAGTAGTCGACCTCAAAAGTCTAGCCATTAAGAGGTACGATGTTATTCTGGGCATGGATTGGCTAGCTCATTATCATGCCCAAATAGATTGTAGGTTGAAGGTGGTTGAGTTTTGCATATCAGGTGAGACAACTTTAAAGCTAGACGTGAGGGGTATGTTAGCCTCATCTGCGCTCATTTCGGGAATAAGGGCTACGAAATTGCTTAGTCATGGGGCACGCGGTTATTTAGCTTTTCTAGTTAACACCCCAGGAGAAAAGGTTAAACTAGAAGACATGCCGGTAATTAGTGAGTATCCAGACGTATTTCCAGAGGAGTTGGGGTCATTGCTACCCGAAAAAGAAATTGAATTTAAGGTTGAGTTAGCACCCGGAACTACTCCCATTTTGAAAACCCCTTATCGAATAGCACCCGCCGAACTTAAGGAGTCAAAAGTTCAGTTGCAAGACTTGCTAGAATGGGGATTCATACATGAGAGCGAGTCACCATGGGGTGCTCCAGTGCTATTTGTTAAAAAAAATGACGGGAGTTTAAGATTATGCATTGATTATCATGGTTTGAATGCAGTAACCGTTAAGAATAAATATCCTTCGCCCCACATCGATGAGTTGTTTGATCAATTACAAGGGGCGGTGGTGTTCTCTAAGTTGGATTTTTGACAAGGATATTATCAATTGAGAATCAGAAAGGAGGATGTGCCAAAAACGGCCTTTAACACTCGATATGGGCATTTCGAATTTGCAGTAATGCCTTTTGGCTTAACTAATGCCCCAGCGACGTTCATGAATTTAATGTATCGAGTGTTTAAACCCTACTTGGATAAGATTGTGGTGTTTTTTATTGATGATATCCTAGTATATTCGAAGACAAGGGAGGAGCATGAGCAACACTAGAGGATAGTATTACAAACCCTAAGAGAGCACCAGTTGTTTACTAAATTTAGCAAGTGTGAATTTTGGTTAGAGAAAGTGGCGTTCCTAGGCCATATAATTTCAAAGGAGGGACTTACGGTGGATCCGGCCAAAGTGGAAGCTGTAGCCAAATGGAAACGGCCAGAGAATCCAATTGAAGTACGAAGCTTTTTGGGTCTAGCGGGGTATTACCGCCGATTTATAAAGAATTTCTCGAAAATTGCGGGACCCCAAATGAACTTGACAAACAAACAAGAAAAGTACATTTGGGATGCTAAGTGCGAGAATGGTTTTCAAGAGCTTAAAAGGCAATTGACCATGGCTCCCGTGTTAGCTTTACCCAATGGCACAGATAGCTATACGGTTTATACCGATGCTTCGAGAGAGGGGTTAGGGTGTATTTTGATGCAAAATAGGAATGTGATTGTCTACGCATCTCGGAAGTTAAAGTCTCATGAGCAAAACTATCCAACCCATGACTTGGTGCTTGCAGCTATTGTGTTTGCCTTGAAGAAATGGCGGCATTACTTATATGGGGTGACATTTGAGGTATACACGGATCATAAGAGTCTTAAGTACTTATTTTCCCTGAAGAAGCTAAATCTAACACAACGTCGGTGGGTGGAGTTCTTAGAAGACTATGATTGTACGATTAACTACCATCCAAGAAAGGCCGACGTTGTAGCAGATACTTTAAGTCGAAAGGCTCAACTAGCAAGTTCAATGGTGGGAGAGTGGCGCTTGTTAGAGGATGTATGTGAATGGAACCCGCGTCTGGAGCCACAGAAAGTTATTTTTAAAAATATTGAGGTGAAATCGACACTGTTGGATCGGATTAAAGAAGGCCAAATGAAAGAACCGCCGGTGCAGAAGTGGGTAGAAAGAGTGAAGAAAGGGGAATTGCCTAACTTTAACCTAGGTCCTGATGGGATTTTAAGGTTTCGAAATCGCATTGTTGTGCCTAGGGATGAAGAATTAAAGAAGGAGATTTTGGAGGAATCCCACCATTCTAGGTATATGGTGCATCCGGTAGTGGTAAAATGTACCAGGATCTCAAAAGTCTGTATTGGTGGGATAATATGAAGGCGGAGATTGCCCAGTTTGTGCAAAAATGTCTTACGTGCCAACAAGTGAAAGCTGAGCATCAAAAATCGCCAGTTCTGTTACAGCCTTTAGAGATCCCTGAATGGAAGTGGGAGGATATAACGATGGATTTCGTATCGGGGTTACCAAGAACTCAAAAAGGTCATGATGCAATCTGGGTAATAGTGGACCGATTAACTAAGACCGCACATTTCTTACCAGTTAATATGAAATATTCTTTGGAGAAACTTGCTAAACTCTATATGGATGAAGTGGTGAGACTACATGGGGTACCAGTGAGTATCGTATCCGATAGAGACCCCAAGTTTGTGTCTCGATTCTGGCAGAAATTGCAAGAGACTCTAGGAACTAAGCTGAACTATAGTACAGTGTATCATCCTCAAACCGATGGACAATCTGAGAGGACCATTCAAACTCTTGAAGATATGCTAAGAGCCTGTATTGTAGATTTTGGAGGGAATTGGAGCCAATATTTAACCTTGGTTGAGTTCGCATATAACAATAGCTATCACTCTTCTATTCAAATGGCCCCATATGAAGCATTGCATGGATGAAAGAGTCGATCGCCAATCCATTGGAATGAAGTAGGAGAGAGGAAAATTATTGATCCAACTACAATACCGTGGGTTGAGGAAGCCTACGAAAGGGTAAAGGTGATTCGTCAAAGGTTTCAAACAGCCCAAAGTCGACAAAAGAATTATGCCGATCATTAGAGGAAGAATTTGGAATTTGAGATAGGAGATAAAGTGTTTCTTAGGATTACTCCCTTGAAAGGAAAGATTAAGGCGGGAAAAGGAAAAAAGTTGCAACCGAGATATATAGGACCTTTTAATATACTCCAGCGAATAGGGAAGGTGGCTTATCAACTAGAGCTACCAGCTAGCTTGTTTCGGATTCATGATGTGTTTCATGTTTCTTTGCTTAAAAAATACCATCCGGATCCGACTCATATTTTGCCACCAGAAGATATTGAACTCGACGAGTCTTTAACCTATGAGGAACGATCCATTCGAATACTGGATAGGAAGGTAAAGGACTTGAGAAACAAGCAGATTCTACTGGTTAAGATTCTATGGAGACATCATGAGGTGGAGGAAGCAACCTGGGAGCTGGAGAAAGACATGCAAGAAAAGTATCCCGAGTTGTTTACGACTAAAGGTATGAATTTCGAGGTCAAAATTCTCTTAAAGGGGAGAGAGTGTGAGGACTTGCAAAATTCCTTATATTTTTCTTTAAAAAAAATTCCTTTTTATTTGGAAATTATTACTTGAAAATGGTCCTACTATCCAATCACCCCACAATAAGTGCAAAAGAACATAGAATTAAGGGTTTTCCCTTTCCGTTTTCAAGTTAGCGCGAATTAGGATTTTTACGCCTATCCGTAGTGTGACTATCCGGTACAGAGGGTGGATCAAATTGGGTGATTAAGAGTGAGGTTTAGATGATATTAAGTGTGTGATTAGAAGTGATAATAATAAGGTAGTGAATTATAAGTTAAAACCCTAGTATACGCGATTTAAGGAAAATCGGCTCGAACCGACGGGTATCATTCACTACCGATGGAACACACCACTTGACCACCACTTTCCTACCATAAACTATCATTGATATTAGTGCAAAATATCCCCCCCCCATACTCAGCTAAGGTTGGCCGAAAATGTTGACCAAAAAAACAAAGGAAAAGAAAAAAATTTGAGAGTTAATCACCTCGCGACAAGTGGCGGTCATTCATGAATTGTTGACCACTAATTTCCTCCATATTTATCACCAAAACCTACTCAAAATGCTCTCCATTTCCACCATATCAGCCGTGAGAGAGAGAGGGAAAAACAAGAGAAAGAGAGCTTCAATCCATCTTGGGTTTTCCTTGATTGAGTGAGAAAACAAGAAAACTAAACTGATTAACTTGCAAATTGAGAGTTTGGGAAGCTTAGGGAGCTAAATTTCACAAGAAAAGGTGAAGGATAACTCTTGCAAGCCCTTTTATTGAGGCATTATGGCTGACCATCCTTTCGTTTTCCCTTACTCTTGTTTGAATTATGTAGTAACTTGAATTCATGCTTGGTGATACCTAATCTAAGTGATTTTGATGATTGTAGTAATGAATTTTGAGTTAGGGTTTTGAATGGTTCACTTGTAATTCTTGTTGTTTGGATGGTATATGGTGTATGTAGGCTTGTATAGGAGGTAGTAGTAGTGGTTTTAAGCTAAAAATGTGAAGTTACACCTTGAATACCTTAAATTCCAGAATTAAGATTCTTCATTGCTCTGTTTGACCATGATGGAGGCCGAATTAGGCTTGGTACAAAACATGAAAGTTGTAGAGAATGATGTTCTATAGCTACCTGTAAACTTTCAGCTCACTTCGAGCACTGTATCACATAAAAAGATTAAAATACCCCTGACTGCCATATGTAGAGCTCTGTGGACAGTGTTGACATTTCACCAATTTGACCGCATCTGTTCACCCTGATCCGTACTGAATTAGCATTTGGCCAAAACACAGAAGGTGTAGTGCTATGTCTTAGCTGTCCAACGGCCCTAAAAACGCCTCAATCAGACTTCGATAGCCTGAGTTATTGTCATTTAAACATAGTGCGGTTAACTAACCTGATTGTGAGATTCTGGTTCTGTAATTTGAAATTTAACCTGGATACACTATGAATTGGACTGAGTGGTCTTCATCAAAGTTGTAGCCCTTTATCTTAGCTTCGAAACGATATAAATTGCACACCAATTTGATAAGCGTAGCTTCAGTTGTGTTCGATACGCTAAGCGACATCAACTCTGTCTTTTGTTTTATGATTTAAACTTCATTTCCGGACATTTTCCTAGCTTGATTTTGTACTTGTACGACATTGAGTCTATTGAACGGCTATTGAAATGAGATTATTTTGAGTGTGACTTTGGGACTGATTGAGGAAAAGAATGAATCCATAAATGGCTGAAAAATAGGTAAATACAAAGGGCGTGCTGCCCAAATTTACGCTCGAGAGTTAGGTAGATATACTTGCGACTCGAGTAAGGCTTGAGAGCGAATACCACGTGAACCATCTAGAATATTTGCGTCTTCTTTTATCGAGATATATAAGTTAGAAGTTGACCGAACTTGTACCCTTGGGAAATGAAATAACGACTACTAAAAATACGTCTTCCTCGTTCTTTCGACTCAAATGGTATTTTCAATTATAATTGCTACAAAATTTCCCAGTTTGAAAAGCGAACAAGTGTTTCACGAATATTCTCCAAACAAATTTCAATTACTTGATTCTTATTGAACGAAACGTGTAAGTTTCGAACCTTAGTCGCTTTTCCAAGTTCTTAAACAAAGTTTTATCACAGATTTGGACTCCAAACCCGGAGTACAACCCAGACGTGATCACTAGTGGCACTACATTTTGGTGAGTGCTTCCAAATATCTGATTGAACTTGACATTTGTGTTTAATACTTGACCAATGTAATTACATGATGTATAAGTGAATTGATAGGGCAAGAATGTACTTTATCGCACTTTCCCTAATGTGATTTGTTCTTGTTCATCGATTGCAATTGACTTGCTATTCATGCATATGAATTGTATCTTGCGTGGAATTCCAGAAACCCTGTGGCTAGTTAGTCGATCCGAGCCGGCAAGGGCCTGGTCGATTAGATAACGAACCCTGGGTAGTTAGCGATGTCGAGTGGAGTGTTATCTCCTCGACTAATCGGTATACTCGAGTATTACCATCAGTGTTTATCGTGGAGTTCGGGTCCAGTAAGGGGTTTGGTCGGTGGACAGAGATTGGAGTTAAGTGGTGTTCTACTGGACTAGTTTCTCACTTGAAAGTTGACGGAGTGTCAACTACCAATCGATCAAGCTATGGTGAAGCCAATATACGAGCAACTGTATCCTTACATGTGAAATGCGGAATATTTATTCTTTGACTATATGAAGTGTTATTACTTCATTCTTGACTTGTTTTGCCCACTATTTCACTATCATGCTACTTTTACTTTATTTGATGGATAATTTGATATTTGGAACATCACTGAGTTTTAGCTCACTCCATTAGTTTTGTTTTTCTTATAGGGGTACGAGCGAGACGTGAGACGTGTACAGACTAGTGTAGTCTAGTTATTTTGAATTTTGAAATTGTACTCAAACTAGCACCCGACTAGGATTGTGTGTACTTGAATTGTAAACCCGTTAATGTATTTGGGCATGTATGAACCTTGTAGTTGGATCTGAGTACTGTTGTATATATTAAGCTGAAGGGATTGTGTTCTTTATTTTTCTACGTTTTTAAGTTATTTTCGCGAGCTTTACGTGAGTGAGTTTTGGCGAGAGCTGGGCAGGCGACTCGCTAAACCCTAGGGTACGCCCTAGGAGGAGATGGGGTCGTCACACATTTTGCTAGGCAATATTCGATCTGAGAGTGCAATAATCTTGGAATATTAAAAATGACCAGTAGTAGACTAAAAAAAGTTAATTGAGGGATTAGAGGTGAGTGAGTTCAAAAATTTTGTTTTATTGCTTTCGCGTCGGAACGACTAAGTGGAGATTTGAGAAATAAATTCTAGACTCGTAAGAGTGAGTAATTACAGTGTTAAAGGAAATACCTTGGAGGATAAGTGCGTGAGTGTATCAAACCCGAGAGAAAACGGTGGTACGAAACCCTAGCGAGTCACTATTAAGAGTTGACTTTTTTTGGCAAACTTAATAACTACTTTTCATCCAAGCTTCCCTCACAAGCTAAACACTCAAACCCTCATCTCTCTCTCTTCTCTCTCAGCCGACTCAAGCAAGGAAAGGGGAGGAAGAAAACTCAACTCATTTGGCTCCATTTCACTTGCAATTCATCATCCAACTTCCAAACACTTTGGAGGTTAGTTCTAGCTTGGAGAAAGACAACATCTTGTGGAGTTTTTGGTGGGAAAAATCTGATTTCTTCTTGGGTTTGGAAGGTATAAACATCTCCCACCACAACTCTTGCTTTCTTGTTTCATTTCTTGGCTTTGAAACTTGTAGCTTCCTTCTCGTTGTTGTTGGTTGGATTTGGTTGGTTGAAGTGGGCTCTATGAATTCCCACCTTGGATAGATGAGTGCTGCCATGATTTTTTTGTGTGTGTTAGTGTGTTTGTGATGAGTTTTAATGAAAGAAAATAGAAGAGGAAAAAGAAAGAGAGAAACCGTGAGAGGACAAGCTGGCCGAAAATTCTGTCCAGGTTGCTCTGTTTTAATTCGAAATTTTGATGCTTGTTTGGCTGTGAAATTGATGGTTATATGTTGTACATTGTGTGTAGAATGTGCCTTGCAAAAATCGTTTTATTTGGTTGCATAAAACTTGAGTTTTGGCAAGAATCAAATCTGAAAAACGTATAGCAAAGGTCTCGGATAGTGCTTCTTTATTCGAACGTAACTCTTTGTACAAAAGTCAAAATTGAGTGCCGTTAGCGGCATTCAAAACAAGACATTCATAGCTTTCCAAAGGTGTAATAATATCTTGCTGGTTCGTTTTGAGTGAATAGCAGTGAGTCGGCAAAGTAGGTTGTTCTGTTTTGACAGTTCATACGAATGAAATTGGAAGCTGCATTTTATGGCTTGATTTTGTCCCACTTGTTGAAAGAATTTCAAAATGATGTCTCTGATGAATTGTGGAATTTAGAACCAAGTTTCCAACACCACTAACCATTCTGAATTTGAGTTTGTATAGAGTTAGATATGGTTTGATTAAGAAAAGTGTGACAAAGCTGGAAATTGGAAGCTTTTTCCTTTCTTGCTAGCCGAATGGTCAAACCTATTATGGGAGGTTATATTTCAAAAGTTTTAGTGTCATTTAGCCATAAATTGTTTATTAAATGTTTATGGAACCTTGGTTTCAAAATTGAAGTGAATTGGGGTTTATTTCATTGGACAAAACCTTTGGAAGGAAAAAAAGAGTGGGTTGGCCAATTTGCTTTGAAAATTTCACAAATTTTGGTCATTTTGTTAACCGCCTTCCCATGTGAGTTTTTTCCTATAATTTGATAGAGAGTAGTTCTCATATGGAAGTTTAAGTGTACCAAATTGGATGTAATTTCAATGCCATTTCGATATCCAAATGATACCCCAAAGATTGCTCTTCAAATCTGGAAATTCACTGTTCAAGTAGTGAAAATTTACTGACTTTAAGCTGTTATATCTTGATGCTCAAAACTCCGAATTTAGTCCTGCTTGTTGTGTTTGAAACCTTGTTTGGAAATCTTATTGTGTTACGAATTTTAAGGACTCATTCACTTTCTGTGAATTTTGCCGAATTTCCAAAGTTGGCTAAAAAACCAAGACTTGTTCTGTCTTGCCATCTTGAATTAGCAAATTTGACCAGAAAAATGAATGCCTTTGGCTTGGAATCTTGGAAAAGTATCTTTTAGGAACTTTTAGAGCTTTGGATTTAGTTTCCAACGGTATAAAGTTTTCCATTTTTGGACGTACCAAACTTAAGATCTGATTTTACCAAGTTTATCGCGCAAAGCTGAAAATTCATTATTTCTTGGCAATGAGTTTTTGAGAACTTTTCATTCTCTTTCAATATTGATAGATCGTTTTAAACCCGATTTCATAGAAGAGGCAAGTCTCTCTTGGGACTTTAGCTCCTCACTTTTGAACCTCGATTTTCGAAAGATTAAGGTTCTCTTTTAGACATTGAATTAGTCTAAACAAGTGTACCTTCTTTCGTGGTTGATGCAAGGTTGTGAGTGATAGAAAATCGTTATTTCTTCAGGCGCTCAAGAGGATGTTCAAGAGAATCTCGGAGCGGGCGCCTAAAAGCATATTTGCTCGTTTGCTCACTTTTGACTTGGTGAGTGTCAAGTGCATGAATAGTTGCCAGTTATGTGAATTGCTTCTTATTGATTAAGTGATTTACAATTGTCGAGTCACTTTATCCCACTTGTTCTCTTTTAATTGATTATATAATTGAATTGCTCATACTTGAATTTATAATTGTGATTGAATATGCCAATTGGAGTGAATCTCATCGACTTGTAATTTGCTAAGTGAAATAATTGAAGTGCTGCAATAGTGAATTATGCTATGATTGCATATGTCGATTTGAGTGAATCTCATCGACACATAATAGTAATTTGGGAGACACCCAAACTCATCGGCCAACCTTGCGACTCGAACCAGCATGGGTTTGGTTGTGAAGTTTTGTGAGCCATGAGAATATCGTAAGTTTGATCTATTGAGAGATCTCGCTTGACATACTCGAGTAATATCGCCTTTTATAACTGAAGAGCGGGCCCGGGACAGGAGGTGTAACGGTGAACGGGAATTGAAGAGTAAGTAGGGTTCTACGGACTTAATACTTACCCGGTTGACGGAGTGTCATCACGGGGAAGTATTTGATCGAGCCTTGGCAAAGCAAATGGAATATAGCTCCTGAGAGCTCCTATATCCTTATTGAATGTGTGTTATTATTATTTATGAATTACTTGAACTTTCTTGTTTTAATTCTTGTACAAATGCCATGGTTATATGAACTATGTGTTTGCATATTTTTTTGGCCTCACTGAGCGTCAGCTCACCCCATTAGCTTTGTTTTCCTTAACAGGAGATCGGAATGGAAAGAATTTTTGGAGAAGCCGGTTTGATTACTTTTAATTAGTATTTTGGGTTGTATTTGATTAGCCGACTTCTAGTGATTGTATTTTTGAAAAAAGTGATGTACTTTTGAGAACTTGTGTTGTAAGATTTGAATATTTATTTAAGGAAGCGACTTTTCTTCGTTTCGACTTTTATTGTTAACCAAATTTTTAATACTCAAATGGAAGGAAGTTGTAGAAGTAAAATAACAAATTTCTTTTCATATAAAGAGCTTCCTCCTTCAATCAATCATTTTGATGGTTCCAAGTTGATGAAGTATTTTAAAACAAGTTTTACACATCCCAATGAAGTGGATTTAAATGATCTCACTCGTATCCAACAAATTCTTTTTCTTATAATTGGAAATCTTTTGATTCCTCGATCTGGTTATAGAATCGATGCCAATAAAAATGGACCTTTGTCTGTTTTACTATTTTATGGAAAGAATCAGAATTGATTTTGACTGCATTTTGTATCATTTTATGAACAAAATTGGCACCGATACTTGTAGAAAACTCTCTCATGCCAAGTTTTTTACTTCCATTTTCAATCTTTTCAACATTTCTCTTCTTCATCAACCCACTCGTGAAAACTCAAACTAATTTTTTCACTAAAACTTATTTTGAAAGGAAAAACATCAAATTCATTGAAGAAGAGTGGGTATATAAAGACGCTGCTTCTGATACACGTACCAAACATGTTCATGACCCCTGTACCTTCACTCCTCTTCAGCCCCAGCCCAAACATCGTTGGATTGAAACTTCCTCTTCTTTTCATCCTACACCGGATCCAATTATGACCATTCTCCTTGAATTCAAACAAAGAAACCTTCTCCTCGTGCACAGCCTCCAAATGTTAATAACTCCGGACCAACAAACTGAATTTCTCAAATTGAAAGCTACTCTCTTGCCTCCTCAATCACAAGATGAGGATCAAGAAGGACATCAACAAGAACAAGCTCAAAAGGATCAAGAGGACCAAATGCATGGTAATGGGCATGAAGAACAAGAACAAGCTCATGGGCAACAAAAACAAGGTCAAGGTGTAGGACATGAGGATCACATTGAGAATCATGAGGAAGGTCATGCAGCTAGCCATGAGAAAGAAGCCGACACCTCCCAATCTCCTTCCAAGGATCAAGATGACAAGTCTTTAAAAGAGAAGGGATCCCATGAAAGTCAAAAAGATAATTCGGAAGAAGAAATAAAGGATGAGCAATTTCAACTTGTGCGAAAATGAAGGCCATCATCTCATATAGAGTTTTAGGACATAGAGGCATCCCTTAGATTTATGCTTATAGGATCTTTTATTTTTGTTGTTTTTGATGAATCTTGGTTGTATATGCTTGCTTGTGATACTTGTGAACCTTGTGACTAATATTGGCTATTTATTACCGCCATGAATTGGTTGTATATTCTTTCTTCCTTATCTTGGGTTATTGACAGGAGGATTTTCATGATTTTTAAGGGGAGATTCTGCCCAAATTTTTTCAAAAATTTTTGTTTGATGACAAAGAGAGAGTAGTAATTATGATGATTTTGTGTTATTTTAATTTTTTCATGCCAAGATTAAGGCGGAGTTGAATTTTTTTTATGCTCTATGTAAGGGGAAGTCATTCATTTCAATTGCATTCAATCCCCTCATAGTTTTGCACTTTTTTTGTCAAAATAATCACTTGTTTGTCATCATAAAAAAAGGGGAGATTGTTTGGATCTTGATCCTTTATTTTTATGATAAAAAATCAAAGTGATGATTCTTACTGATATCTTTCCAAGTGCTTTGCGAGAAAATAGGTATACAAATCAAAACAATCAAGATTGAAAGTATTCAAAAGTACAAAAAGTGGTTCACAGGATCAGACACTGTTTACTTACTCGAACGTCCGACAGATAATGACAACACTCTCTAAAGGAATGTTTTGGACATTGAATAGACATTTAGGACGCCCACTATCATCGAAAGCATTGATCGGACGCACAATAGCAACATTGGCCGTCCAACAGGAGTTGAGAGAAGCTTTTTCATTAGGCAATAAGATGCACATTTCGGACACTCATTTAACTTCGGATGTCCAAATCCTCTGATGGCTAGTTTCTCCTGCATTTAATATATAACTGTTGGAGCTAGTCTTGTAGCAATTTTTGAACCGTTAAATACTACGTTAGCTGGAAGGGTTAAAAAATTTTGCCAACACTTTATACAAGCCGTCTAAAGCAATTCTAAGTAAGAATTGGTATCTATTTTATACACTTATAGTTTAGTGTGAGATGATAGCTTTTCAATTGTAAGTGAATTCGCAACTAAGTAGCTTAGTGAGGGTTTACAAAGCTTGTAATAAAACCTTTTGGATTGACCAAGAAGTGTTTGGGGTAAGCAAAAGGTGATCCTTCCTTGTCCAAACTTGGTGTAACTTAATCAAATTGAAGAAGCTTTCTATTGAAGATTTGGACTTCAAATTGGGTGCAACTTGGTAGTCCATTCTATTTGCTTATTCTCTCTTGTCTATTTATTTGAGCTTTTATTGCTATCTTTTATTTGCTTCTTATTGATTATCATTCATATAAGTAGTTGATCACCTAGAAAAACTTGGTAAATTTAAAATTGTGTCTCATTTGTCTTAAACCAAGTTAAGTTATTAATCAACCTAATTCACCCCCCTCTTAGGTTGCTTCGAGCATTTACAATATATAAGATCATAAGGTGGCGTTAAATTTTAGGTTTATAACTAAATCCAGTCCGCTCAAGCTTACCAAAATTTCAATCACCAATTTCATATTTATTAATGTAACCCACCCTCCATGTCTGTAGTCGTGCAATTCAAATCCCTGAAATTCGGGGTTGTTACACATCACACAATTGTTTTAGCAGGCTATTCATTTTCGTAATTAAGTTTTCATTGGTGAAGATAGTTGGCTTTTTCCTTTTTTCATCTTTTCTTTTAATAGTTTGGCTTTTCTTTTTATTTGCATTTTCTTTCTATTTTTATTCTTAACTACTTTTTGTAAAGAATTATGGTTAGGAAGTTTTTTTTTTTTACTTATTACCACCATAATACACATATAATGGAGGGTTGTTTTATCTTACTATATAATAAAGTGTGAGTAAGGATTGGTGTTAACAAAAAAAGTTTACATTTATCTTTTCAAAAATTCCCTTCCAACATTTACCATTATTATCACTACACTCTCTGATTAACTGATTAACTAATCCACTAATGAATATTGCATTTATTCTATATCTTTTTATTAATTGCCTTTTTTTCTAAAATATGCACACACACAGTGTGTGCCCCACTCACTAGTATTAATAATTGAAGGGTTGTTTTATATCAATAATTACCACCATAAATGAAATATACTTATTACATAATAAAATAGGAATGGCTTTATAGTAATAACAAAAACTAAGACCATATTGTGCAAATACTCCAAATCACCAAGACCTGCCACAGTTTTAGTAATACTAATGTGACGCCCCCACTTCTCACAAAAGCGAACCAAAGGGTATCTGCAGGGTGCTTGCCCAACTCTTGTCAGGACTCAACACAATTCGATTCAAGCTTAACGATCTATGACAATTAATATAAGTCTAATAAAGAAAAGTCGCTTCCATAATCGAATATCCAAGTCTCACACCACGAGTTCAAGATACATCAGTTATCCAATTCTTACATTAGGTTACCAAAAGATACATCAATTTCCAAAATATACAACAGTCACAATGTCTAGTCACTTACATTTAAAACCCTAATACAAAAGTACATCCAGAGGGTTTCTCCGAGTTTCACTCCATGTCCATTCCTGTTAAGGAAAACAAATCTACGGGGTGAGCGATTGCTCGTGAGGCCAAGAAACACACATGCAAGCACGTTGTCCAAATAACAATCCCATTTAACAAGAAAAATAATAATATTCGGGTAATTAACAATTCAAGTGAAATATAAACAGAAACAATTCAAGGATATGGTAGCTCTCAGGAGCTAAGTTCCACTTGATTTGTCAGATCTCAATCGTATACCTTCCCGTGGTGACTCTCCATCAACCGAGTCGGTATTTTCAATCCGTAGACTCCACTTTACTTCACAAGTCCTTCCACCTTACAACCCCCCACTGGGTCCGAACATCGATAAAGGTGCTACTGCACGAGTAGGCCAAGCAAGATCTCTCCAATAGATCAAATTTATCATTTCATTCCCATGGCTCACCAAGGTTCCCGATCATGCCCATGCCGGCTTGAGTCCCAAGATCGGCCTATGGGTTTGGGCGTTCCCCATTTAACATTTATGAGTCGAGAAGATTCACTCCAACGACGTATGCAGTCATAGCATACCATTTCATTTCATTTAATCATTCAATACATTCAATCATTCATTTCATTTCAATTGATTCAATCATTTTCAATCAATTCAATCATGGTTCATTTAAATGAGAACGAGTGCGATAAAGTACACACTCGACTCAACAGTTAAAGACATTCTATTCATAACTGGTAAATTCACATAATTTCAACGATTCATGCACTTGACACTCACCAATCAAAAACAAGGAAGTAATGCCCACTTGAGCGTTCAGGCGTCCACCGTAGGATCCTCATGAGTGCCAGAGTAATTAACAATTAATCATTACACACTATCGTTTAAAACCCCTAATTATCAAGAAAGATTGCACTCATTTACAATCTTAGAGAATATCATGAAAATGAGCCTTATTTACTCATAAATCGAGATTCAAAAGTGGGGTTTTAATAGTACAAGGAAATCTGATTTTCATCTTTGAAATCAAATGTAAAATGATCAAGTAATATCGAAGGAAAATGGAGAGTTCTAAAACTCGATTTCCTTTAAGTTCAGAAATTTCAGATTTGAGGTGCGATATTTGAAAAATCATATCTCACTCTCGGTAGGTTCAAAATTGGAAAACTTGGTACCGTTGGAAACTACTTCCAGAGTACTAAAGGTTCCTAGAAGACACTTTTCCATGATTCAAAATGGAATATACTCGAATTTCGGCCTCAAGTTGCTGATTTGGACTCCCCGGACAGATTCGGGGTTGGTTTTTGACAAACTTTGGAAATTCGGCAAAATTCACAGAATGCAAAATAGCCTCTAAAATTTGAAACGCAATTAGAGTTACAATCAAAGTTTGAAGCACAACAAACAGAACATGAATCAGAGTTTTGAACGCCAAGATATAGCAGCTCAAAGTTGGCCAAAAATCGAGACTGTTAGGCAATTTTCCAGATTTGGAAGTTTAACTTTGGTAACTTATTCGTACGTCAAAACAGTTTTGGAAAGACACAAAAATTGGTAAAATTCAACTCCCATATGAGGACTACCCCTCTACCAAATTTCACTTGAATATTCACAAGGGAAGGTAGTTAACTAAACTACCAAAGTTCAAGGGAATCCGAAGACAAATCTGTCTTCAAGCTTCCGTTTTCCGTTTTCAAACGTTTGGCCAATGAAATCATCTCAAACATGGTTCATTTTTGAATAAAAGGTCTAATAAACATCCAAAATACATTTGGTAGGTGATTGACACCAAAAGTTTCAAAATAACAAGTCCCAATTCGAAATAAGCCATTGGCTAGCCCAAAATTAGGGTTTCTTTCTCTGGTGTAGTTCTGTAATTAGGCCATAATTCAATCAATTCAACTTGGAATTAAACATGGTTGATGGCGTTGGAAACTACTTTCATAGGGCTACAATTCATCAGAAGAAATCGTTTTAAAATTCTGTCCATAGCTAGCTCAAATTTAAGCAACAAGTCCTAGCACCTCATTGACTCTCTAGCAGAGTAACAAAACAGGACAGGTAATTTTGAAGAGCTGTTACGGTTCACTCAAGTCGAATCAGGGATGCATTTTATACCTTTAGAAAACTGTAAGTGTCTAGTTTTTAATGCCACAAACGGCACTCGATTTCAACGTCGGACCAAAGAGTTATGATTGTTCAAAGTTCACTGCCAGAGCACCTCTGTACATGTTTTCCAGTTTTGAAACCATTTCGAAAATTCAACTTTTAGCCAACCAAATCAAATGATTTTTGGTGAAAACTTTCCACACAACCCATACAACATATCTACACCAAAATCAAGGCAATTTGACCACAAAAAATCGCACCAAGGGGTGCGGCAAGAACAGGGCAGAACCGGCCCATCTAGTTTTCAACTTTCCTTTGATCTTCTTTTCACTTTTTCCACTTATCTCTACTAGATTAACACTTAATCAACACAAATAACATCCAAACTCATCAAATCAAATCATCAAGTCCATTGTGGGATTTCATAGAGCCCACTCACATGATTTTCAACCATCCAAAGCTACCCACATGAAGCTACAAGCTTCCAAGTGAAATTTAACTCCCTAGAACTAAGATTTAAAGGTTGGATGATCATTACCTCCTAGATGTTGCTAGAGCAGAAATTTCAGTCACTTTGAGCTCCAATAAAACCGTGAGAATCAAGCTCCTTTCCTAGTCCAAGATGATCTCCAAGTGGTTTTGAGTTTGTGGTAGAAATTTGAAGTGATTTGGTGCAAGATTGTGAAGTGAAATGATGAAGCTTTTTGGTCTTCTTCTTCCTTGGGAGGTTCGGCAGCTAGAAGAGAAAGGAAAGAAACGTTCCTGATGGGTGAGGCTTTCTTGGGAAGCCTAAGAGTTTGTGGCCAAAATTACTCCAAAAGTCAACCCTCCAATAGTGCGCGCACGCGCGCATTTCGTGCCCGTTTCCTCTCGGGTTTGTTTCACTTGTGCACTAAACCTCTAATGCACTTCCATTAACACTATTATTATACACTCTTAATAGTCTAAGAATAAAAGTTCAAAGTCCCTCAATTAGTCACGCGCGCGAAAACGCGAACTTCCGACTTGTGCGCGAGAAAGTGCAGTTTCTAAGAAATTCTCGCAACGATAGTATAACTAACTAAACCTTGGGTGATAAATCATAAAAATAACCATTTTAGATATATAAACATGAGTCCTCACATGAGTCTAGTATTAATTCCTCAAATCTCCAATAAATTTGTATCAGCGCGTCTTTCGGAAAACTATCGACGCGCGAGCGGTATATGCTTAATTAGAACTCATTCACCTCTAATTCCTCAATTAACTTTTCTTAATCTACTATTGGTCATTCTTAATTCCCCAAGATAATTGCACTCTCGGATAGAATATCGCCTCAAGACACGTGTACTCATTGTTCCAAACTAAACGAGTTTTCAAAAACTAAATTTTCCAACAAAACGCTTTAAAAACATAAAGAGGCGTTGTTTCCTATAAATGGATTTAAAATGGTCGAAATAAATAATTCGGAGAAAATGAGCGAATAAATATTTAAATAAACCAACAATATTCGATAAAAATAAGAAAATTTTCGGGTCCTCACAACTAATAACAATAATAGTAGATTGGTTTTGTTGGAAAGTGGACTGTAAATTTACTGCCCAAACCCTTGTGAATTTTGTTACTTTGCTAAGGAGGCCTTGGTATAGTAAATAAAGTTGAGAACTCAGAAATTAGAAATTTTGGGTTCAAGTCTCTCTTCTCCCTCTCTATACTTCTTAAATCCTATCTTTCTCTTGCTCAAAAGAAGCAAAAAAATAATAGATGGTCCAAAAACTTGTATTTCATTGAATTTGTTGAATCTTTAATAAGTATAGCTAAAATGAACTTTGACCTTTGGATCATAGATAGCTTCATCTATTTGAAAAAAAAAACATATTTTTCCATCCGAGTAAGTAATAAGTGCATATATTGTGTGCTTTAGGATCATTAATGAAGTGTATATTGGTGTGTTTTTATTTTAGTTTTAGTAAAATAAAGCTACATTTGTATGTCTTTATAATTAACTTGTTCAGTGAGAAAAATTACATTTCTATGGAGTTAAGTGGTAAAAACTTCATATTTGTGTAGGTTTTAATGATTCAATAATCAATTGGAGTGAAGTAATTAAGAAAATACTTGTACGATTTTTGATGATTTGAATTTGATTTCAAGTGATATAAAGTGCAAAAGATTCAAAAGATGAAAGGTGATAAAGAGATGAGAAAGCAAAGAATTGGTAGAATCAACACATTTCAGTATTTCGATTGTAATTTGAGATACAGAGATTGGGTTGAAATGATTCCTAATTTATTTAAATCTAAGACTGAGGACTATAATTCGTATGAAAACATCAAAGTTGGTTCTCAAGTATCATTCAGGAACATGGATTGGACCTCAAAAGCACTATTCCACTATTATAAAAAAATTTTGTCCATAGTACTTTGTATTTCAAAATTTCAAGATGATTTTATAATAAAAAGTTTCTTTTAAGAATCGATTGTAAATCGACAAAAGAAGTTCTACAAAAGAACGTTGAAAATATAGTTTCAAAACAAATATTTGTTAGATGGCAAGCTATACTTTCAGTATCATTTGGTGTGAAGTAAGAAAATACTTGTATGATTTTTGATTATTTGAATTTGATTTCAAGTTATATGAAGTGCAGAAGATTCAAAGGATGAAAGGTGATGAAGAGACGAGAAAGCAAAGGATTGGTAGAATCAACACATTTCAGTATTTCAACTGCAATTTGAGATACAGAGATTGGATTGAAATGATTCCTAATTTATTTTAAACCTAAGATTGAGGACTATAATTCATATGAAAACATCGAAGTTGGTTCTCAAGTATTCATATCAAGAAGTCTGGATTACCGAGATAATTTTCTGTGGTTATGATTTGAAATAGTCTTCTGACTAGTGAGGGGAATTTTTAACATAACTCAATACCTAGGTCTCTAATGACTTGATTCTTGATTCACTAGAAAGATAATTGAATTGGTTACAACTTTTGAACTATGCACAAGAATTTATTCAACCTTCTTCACTGAGATATTTGAACTTTAATTTGGCAGAAACACAAAGTAGTACGGACTTGCAAGCAAATGCATTTGGCATGGACCGGATGCAATGGCGCAAATTAGGTTTTGGGAAGTGTGAGGATCCAAATTTTAATTTTTCTTACTTTTATTCCATTTCACTGGCTTATTTAATTATTTATTTACCTGTTATTCCAATAATTTCTTTTATCCACTTTAAATCCATTTACATAGAACAATGTCTCATTTATATTTTTAAAACGTTCCGTTAGCGAATTTAATTTTTCTGCGACTCATTTAGCGAGAAATAGTGAATGCACATTTTTCGAGGTAAATTCGGTCCGAGAGTGCAATAATCTTGAAGAATTAAGAATGATTAATAGTAGACTAAGAAAAGTTAGTTGAGGGATTAGATGTGAGTGAGTTAAGTTAAACTCAATTAGGAGCACTAATTGCATACTAATCGGTTGTTGACTTTTGAGTACTAAGACCACCTTTATGTCAATCCTTCTTATACACCATCACATCACCAACTACCAACACAAATTCCTTCTTCTTCCTTTTCTCCTTGGCCGAACTTCCCCTCCTATTTCCTCTCAAAAAATTTCAGCTTTTGTCTTCCATTTTTGCTCCACAAAAGCTCTCCAAATTTGCCTCTTGTCTTGGGTCCTCATACAAGCTTGGAAGGTGACTTGATCAAGGAAGAAACTTGGTGATTTAAGAGCTTAAATCCTAGTGTTTAGTCTTCATTTTGGCTGCAAGGTAATCATCCAAGAAACCCTCAACTTTTCCTCTCAAATCTTAATAGTAAGTTAGTTTAGTTAGTTTAGTTGTTGGGTTGTTGATGGGTTCACAAGAACCTTGACATTAGGTAGTGGACTTGAGGTGGCTTGATAGGTAGAGGCCTTGAGGATTAGGTATGTTTAATTGCTTAGTTGTTACTTGTTTTGATGAGATATGGTTTAGTTCTAGTTGTAAAATTGAAAAAGAAAGCTAGAGGAATGAGAGATGCTTGCTGGCCGAAATTTGCTGGTTGTTCCTCCCTTGTTAATTTCAAATTTTTGATGTTATTTTGGTGCAATAATGCTTGATACATATTGGTGGTTATGGGTATGAAATATTGTAAGGATCGAAGACAACCAAGTGAAAGAGATAAGCAGTGTAAAGATCACAAACGTAACAATAAATAAATAAAAAGGAAAGAATTGCAAACCAATTAACTACCAAGCATTAATTCAAATAAGCTTCTTCAAATTGATGAATTACAATCACTCTTGCGTACAAAGGAAGGTTCATCTCCTCCTTGCCCCGAACACCACTCGGTCAAGCCAGAAAGTTTTACTATCCCTCAGGACAACCCTCACAGAGCTACACTCATGAAGTATTCACTCACAAATAAAAAGTTTACAATGAACCTCGCACCACTAAGACTACAAATCTTCATTGAAGAGTATTTTCTCACTAAAATCACTCTAAATCTTTTGTATCTTCAGTGTGCAAAAGTTGTTTGATGTATCTAACCAACAACTATTTATATAGGACCAAGAAAGTGCCTCATTAATGCTTCCAACGGATAGAAAATAGCTGAAGAGTCAACTAGCCGTTGGAGTATCGGATGTCCGGTACTCCTGTTTTTTGAGTTCGACAGCAGGCAGTGAGTTTGAGAAATTTTCTTCAATTCTATCGGACGTCCGGCGCAAGTTCTTTGTGCGTTCGACAGTAAACAAAGAGATTTGAGAAATCATCTTGTTTCTATCGGACGTCCGGTGGAGACATATTTAGCGTCCGATGGTTTCGTCAACTTCGAAGGATCCTATCGGACGTCCGAAGCATGTGTCCGAAGTTGTGCAATGATTATCAGACGTCTGATACTGTCATCACAAGCGTTCGACAGCTTTCAGCAACCTTTGTCTTCTTTCAATTGCACTTGTTCATGGAATCAAATAACTTCATAACTGAAAGTATATCTTGAAGAAATATTAGTATTATCCATTATTTTGTAAACATCAAAAGTTAGGGACCAAGGTCAACAAATATCTTCCGAAAAGCTTTCCAATGGTTGTGTTAAAGTAGGGTTAAAGTGAGGATGAATTCTGGAAATTTTCGGATCAGGAGACCCCAACTAGTGTTCACATTTTTTGTCATAACTTTTTGTCTAGGAGTTGAAATCGAGTGTTGTTTGTGGTATTTGAAACTAAACTCCGAGAGCTTTCCGTCGGTATAAAATACACCTCCTAACTCGTTTCCTATGAGCTATAGTGAACTGGCAAAAATGACTGAAATTCTTCACTATATTCATCCGAGAAACAGTCTTAGCTGCAGTTTGTAGCTCAATTTTGCCTATCTTGCAAAATGAATTTTAAGACAGTTTCTTCTACTGATTTGGCATTTTGAATCTAGTTTTCAATGCTGCAAACCACACTAAATTTCGAGTTGTGTAGCTCTAGTTATGATCAGATTCTTAAACTCTGTCAAGTATGTCAGAACTAGAATTTCGTAAAACAGGTCCTAAAAATCAGTTTTCTTAGAACTGTTGTATCTTGGTATAGAAAGGTCCAAATTGAGTTTTGTTTGTTGCATTTGAAACTAGATTTGGATTCTTAAGTGTGGCATAAATTTCAAGGGCTGATTCCATTTCTATGAATTTTTCCGAATTTCCAAACTTCACTGAATTTGCAAGCCTGTTTTGCTCTGTCTTGTCTAGAACAGTGACTTTGAGCTAAAATTTGAATGACTTAGAATTGGAGTCTGAGAAAAGTGTGTTCTAGAAAGTTTTAGTGCTTTGAGTTTTCAATTTTTGGACTTACGGAACTTGAGATACGATTTTTCCAAGTAGTGCCACTTTGAGCTAGAAATTTCTGATTTCAAACAAATACTCCTTTTAAGAACTTTCCACCTTCCTTTGCGATTGTTGGACTGTTTAGGTGAAATTTTGTGGTTGAATACACGGTTCCTTTGGAACTTTAAACTTTCATTTCAAATCTTGGTTTCTGAAGGTTAAACCTCTCTTGATGCATTTTCTTGGTCATATAACTCCCTTGATTTATAGCACCTCTCTTCATACTTGAATTAGGGACTTCAACCCCTATTCTTATGGCCTCGATTTTCATGAGTTTAAACTCTAGAAAAGGAAGCGTTTTAACTAGAGTAATTCTTGGAGAATTTCACTAGTTTTATACTTGTACCTTGGGAATCTTTAACCTTGACATTTACTTTGAAAATGAGTGGAGTTTCAGGTGAGTTTTGACTCCATTAGTTTGGAAAACGTAAATGCTCTTTATATTCTAAAGTTTGGACATGAGATTTGAAGTTTGAGAGATGGAAACCATCTACTCTTTTTCCTCAATCTTCGTGCCGAAAGTGAAAACAGTACTTTCTCTTGGATTGAGATTTACTTACCACAACTTGAATCAAAAACGACCTTCGAGCTCTCTTTGAGCATTATTCCAATGTTTTAGCTAGAAAAGTTTCTTTAACTTAACTCAAACTTATGACCTTGAGAGTGGGTACGGAGAAAATGTTTCTTATTAACCTTGGTCGAGCACCTAGATAATCGTGAATGTGCATGTCTCAGGTGGTCACGAGAACGCTGAAGAGGTCGTCTGACTTCTCGCTTCACTCTTGTTTTGCCCTTGACTTGTGGTGAGTGTCAAGTGCATGTTAAATGCTGATGTGATTTAAATGTTATTTGTAAAAATGCTATACATGATATGTGAACTGTGACATCCCCACTTCTCTCTAAGGCGAACCAAAGTGTATCCGCGGGACGCCTGCTCAACTCTCGCCAGAACTCGGTACAATTTGTGACGCCCCCACTTCTCCCAAGGGTATCCGCGAAACGCCTGCCCACTTCTCGCCAGGACTCAAGACAAATCGATTCAAGCTTATCGATGCATAATAATTAATACGAGCCAAATAAAGAAAAGTCGCTTCCATAATCAACCATCCAAGGCTCACACCACGAGTTCAAAATACATCAGTTATCCAATCCTTACATCAAGTTCCCAAAAGATACATCAGTTCCCCAAACTATACAACAATCACAAGTCCAGCCAAAACATTTGAAACCCTAATACCAAAAATACATCAAAAGGGGTTTCTCCGAAGTTCACTTCCTCCATTCCTGTTAAGGAAACAAACTAATGGGATGAACCAATACTCAGTGAGACCAAGAACACACATGCAAATATGTAATCCAAATAGCCACAATTTACATAGTAAGTAAAGCTATAAAATTGAATAATTCACATTTCGAATAGGAAAGAAAAATAAATAGAAACAATTCAAGGATACTGTAGCTCTCAGGAGCTAAATTTCCACGGAGTCGTATCAAAGTCTTGATCACATCTCATGTTGACACTCCGTCAACCACATAAGTATTAAATCCGTAGATACACCACTTTTCTTCGAATCCCATCACCGTTACACCCCTTTTACCGGGCCCGCTCATCAAAGTTTTGATAATATTCGAGTATATCATGGCAATACTGCACGAGTAATGCCGAGCAAGATCTCTCCAATAGATCATGCTCTACGAATATCTCATGGTTTGCTAAGCTTATCGACCAAGCCCATGCTGGCTCGATTCGCAAAGTTAGCCAACGAGTTTGGGCGTCCCCCGAATACGAATACGAATATAAGTCGATGAGCAACGCTCAAATTGACGATTCCAAATAGGAATTACAAATATGAATCACAAATACGAATCACATCCACATTACCATGCACAAGTCGGATATGAATTCACATAGCAAAATACGAATATAATTTCATTTGAAAGAGAACGAGTGCGGTAAAGTACACCCTCGTCTAAAAATTTCAAATTCACATAACAGATAAGAAACAGATAACCACTTAACAACAAGTTCATGCACTTGACACTCACCAATCAAAATATGAGAGTGAGTGTGCAATTAAACCTTTAGGTGGTCCCCTCGAGATCCTCTTGAAGGTCTCCTTGAGCACCTGAGCAAATAGTAATTGATAATAAACCATCACTCATAAGACCCAACTATCATGAAAGATCGTACACTGGTACAATCTAGAAGATATCGCGAAAACGAGCATTAATTTCTTTTTAAATCGAGTTCAAAGGTGGGGTTCAAAAACCCAAGAAAAATCTAACTTTTATCCTTAACAATCATTGGATGGAAACAAGTAGGTATGAAATCATGTAAATAAATTTTCAGACGAACGATCGAAATCGAAGTGAAGAGGCCACGTCACAATCCGGCCAAGAACTGGCCAGATATCCAGCCGGATTCTGTGGAATAGTTTCCCGCACAGATTCTTTTCAAAAGGCCAAGAATTTTTTATTTTTGGGGCATTATTTGAAAAATCATAACTCACTCCCTGAATGTCCAAAATTAGAAAACTTAGTACTGTTGGAAACTACCTTCCAAGTACTAAAAGTTTCTAGAAGACAATTTTCCACGAATCCAAGCGGAAGACATTCAAAAATTGGCTCAAAGTTACTGACTTGAGTTATCAAGACAGATTTAGGTTGGTTTTTGGCCAACTTTGAAAATTTGGCAAAAATTCACTTGATTTGAACTAGCCTCTGAAATTTGAAACTCTATTAGAGTTGCAATCGGAGGTTAAAACCAAACAAGCTGAATGAGAATTGAAGTTTTTTGAGCACCAAGATATGGTAGCTCAAAGTTACTAAAATTTTCTTGTTAAATAAGGGTTTTTCAAACTCAAACCATGAACTTTGGAAGTTTAGTTGAACAATGAAACGGACTCAGAATGACACCAAATTTGGTATGGATATACCACCATATAGGAGCTATCCGTCTGTCAAATTTTATAGAAAAATACGTACGGAAAGTTGGCTAACCAAATCACTAAAGTTTCAAGAATTCCAAGGCAAATCTGCCTTGTATATTCCATTTTCCGTTTTCAAAGCGTTTGGCCAACAAAGTGTCTCAAACATGGTCCATTTGTGTAGGTAATGTCCAGAAAACATCCAAGACACATTTGGTAGGCGGTTAACACCAAGAATTTCGAATAACAAGACCCAAGTCTAGATTGGTTACAAATCAGTCCAAAAGTAAGGTTTCTTTCTACAGGATCAGTTTCGAACTTCGGCCACAACTCACTCAATTCAACTTAGAATTGAGCGTGGTTGGTGGCGTTAGAAAGTTTATTCATAACACTACAAGTTCACAGAATAAATCATTTTAAAAATGTGTTCACAACTAATTCATTTTTGAGCATCAAGTTGCAGTTCATGTCCTGTCCTCCAGTGAACCAGTGAAACAGGATAGTCAAGTTCAAACGGTTGTTGTGGTTCACTCAAGTGGAATCAGAACATGCAATTTATACCGTTGAAAATTTGGGAATGTCTAGTTTCCAATGCCGTAAACGGCACTCGATTTCGACATCGGAGCAAAACGTTATGGCCAAAACAAAAACACTGCCTGAGCAATCCGGGAACAATTTCAAGTTTTGAAGAACTTCCGAAATCATAACCTTTGGTCAACCAAATCACGTAATTTTTTGATGACAATTTATACACAACCCATACAACATAAATACATCATAAAAAAGTCAATTGGACCACTGAAAAGTGCTCAAAAGCACACGAAAATGACAGGGGCAGATTCGGAATATTTTTGCTCTTCACCTCCTTTGAATTTCCTTTCATCAATACAACTTATTTCCACTAATTTAAGCACTAAACCAACATTAATAACATCAAAGCTCAAGAAATCAGTCCTCAAGTCATTGTGGGAGTTCATAGAGCCCACACACCAAAATCCAACATAAATAAAGCTACCCACATGCATGCATGAGTTTATATATGCACTACTACTTCCATAAATCAAGGTTTGAAGGTTTGATCGTCTATTACCTCCTTTGATGAACTAAGCAGAAATTTTCGGTCCTCCTTAGCCCAAGAAAAACGGTGAAAGCAGCCCTCTTTCTTAGCTTGAGGTGGTCTCCAAGTGATTAGCTAAGTGTGGTTAAATTTTGGTGTGATTTGGTGGAAGATTTGAGGTAGAAATAAAGAGTTTTCTTTCCTTTCTTTTCTTTCTTGTTTTGGCCGGCTCTTGAGGTGAGAAAATGAGAGTTTCAGCCATGCACTTGAGGTGAAAAAAGAAGGGTTTTGATCTGGTGTGATGCTTCCATGAGAAACTTAAGAATGTGTGGCCAAAATTGCTCCAAATGTCAACTAAGGATAGTACGCGTACGCGCGCGTTTCGTGCTCGATTCCTCTCGAGTTTGTTTCACTTGTGCACTAAACCTCTAATGCACTTGTATTCATATTAATATTATTCATTCTTAATTGTCCCAAAATAAGGGTCTAAAGTCCCTCAATTAATAGCGCGCGTAAAAACGCGTACTTTTGATTTGTGGGCGATAAAGTGGAATTTTCAAGAATTTCTTATAACGATAGTACTACTAACTATTACTTGAGTACTTAAACATAAAAATACCAATTTTTAAGACCATCATGCAAGTCTCCATTTTTTCAAACTTATTGTACTTCCAATTCGGCTATAATCTCCAAACACATATCCACTATTCTCACTTAACGAGTTTTCAAAAATTAAATTTTGAAACAAGTCAATTTAAAAATATAATTAAACTATAGACTCATATAGTTAGCTCTAAATAGGCTAGAAAATAATATTCGGAGTAAATGGGCAATTAAATATTTAAATAAGCTCGAAATGGAATTTAAAATAATAAATTTTGCGAGTCCTCACATGAGTCGAGTTTTAACTTCTCAAATCTCAAATTAACTTTTCTTAATCTACTATTGATCATTCTTACTTCTTCAAAATTAATACACTCTCGATTCAAATATAGTCTCGAAAAACGTGTACTCGTCGTTCCTAACTAAACGAGTTTTCGAAAAGTAAATTTTCTAACAAAACGTTTTAAAAACATAAGAGAGGCGTTTTTTCATATAAATGGATTTTAAGTAGTCGAATTAAACAATTCGGAGAAAATGAGTGAATAACTATTTAAATAAACCAGTAATGTATGACGAAAATAAGAAAATTTTCGGATCCTCACACAATTCCCGTTCAAGCATAATACAATACTATCCATCCCAACAAGATAAAGTAAGAAAGTGCGGAAACTTTTATAAATAATATCTGGTGATACACTACAAGTTCAAAATACATCAATTCCCAAAAATATATAACTGCCAAAAGGTCTAGTCGATTACATTTGAAACCCTAATACAAAACTACATCCCAAGGGTTTCTTCGAATTTCACTCCAAGTCCGTTCCTGTTAAGGAAAACAAATCTACGGGGTGAGCAATTGATCGTAAGGCCAAGAAACACACTTGCAAGCATGTTGTCCAAATAACAATCCCATTTAACAAGAAAAACAATAATATTCAGGTAATTAACAATTCAAGTGAAATATAAACAGAAATAATTCAAGGATATGGTAGCTCTCAGGAGCTAAGTTCCATTTGCTTTGTCAGATCTCAAATGTATACCTTCCCGTGGGGACTCTCCGTCAATCGGGTCGGTATTTTCAATCCGTAAACTCCACTTTACTTCACAAGTCCTTCCACCATACAACCCCTCACAGGGCCCAAACATCGATAAAGGCGCTACTACACGAGTAGGCCAAGCAAGATCTCTCCAATAGATCAAACTTATCATTTCATTCCCATGGCTCACCAAAGTTCCCGACCAAACCCATGTCGGCTCGAGTCCCAAGGTCGGCCTATGGGTTTAGGCATCCCTCATTTAACATTTATGAGTCGAGGAGATTCACTCCAACGACGTATGCAGTCATAGCATACCATTTCATTTCATTCAATCATTCAATACATTCAATCATTCATTCCATTTCAATTGATTCAATCATTTTCAATCAATTCAATCATGGTTCATTTAAATAAGAACGAGTGCGATAAAGTACACACTCGACTCAACAGTTAAAGCCATTCTATTCATAACTGGTAAATTCACATAATTTCAACTATTCATGCACTTGACACTCACCAATCAAAAACAAGGAAGTAATGCCCACTTGAGGGTTCAGGCGTCCACCGTGGGATCCTCTTAAGTGCCTGAGCAATTAACAATTAACCATTATAAACTATCGCTTAAAACCTCTAATTATCAAGAAAGATTGCACTCATGTACAATCTTAGAGAATATCATGAAAATGAGCCTTAATTTTCTCGTAAATCGAGACTCAAAAGTGGGGTTTAAAAATACAAGAAAAATCTAATTTTCATTTTTGAAATCAAGTGTAAAATGGTCAAACGATATCGAAGGAAAATGAAGAGTTCTAAAAACTCTATTTCCTTTAAGTTCGGAAATTTCAGATTTGACAAGCAATCTTTGAAATATCGTATCTCACTCTCTGTAGGTCCAAAATTGGAAAACTTAGGACTGTTGGAAAATAGTTCCGAAGTACTAAAAGTTTCTAGAAGACACTTTTCCATGATTCAAAATGGAAGACATTCAAATTTTGGCTTCAAGTTGCTGATTTGGGCTCCCCGGACAGATTCGAGGTTGGTTTTTGACAAACTTTGGAAATTCGGAAAAATTCGCAGAATACGAACTAGCCTCTCAAATTTGAAACTTAATTAGAGTTCAATCAAAGTTTAAAACACAACAAACAGAATAAGAATCGGAGTTTTGAGCGCCAAGATATAGCAGCTCAAAGTTGCTGAAAATTGCTCACTGAACAAGGATTTTCCAGATTTAAAACATAAACTTTGGGACTTCAGTTGGGCATCGAAATGGACTTGGAATGGCACCAAATTTGGGGGTATTACCCTACCATATAAGGGATACTCCTCTGTCAACTTTCACTTGAAAATTCACAAGGGAATGTAGTTAACTAAACTACCAAAGTTCAAGGAAATCCGAAGACAAATCTGTTTTCAAGCTTCCGTTTTCCGTTTTCAAACATTTGGCCAATGAAATCATCTCAAACATGGTTCATTTATGAAGAAAAGGTCTAATAAACATCCAAAATACATTTGGTTGGTGATTGACACCAAAAGTGTCAAAATAACAAGTCCCCATTCGAAATAAGCCATTGGCTAATCCCAAAATTAAGGTTTTCAATCACTGATGTAGTTCTGTAATTTGGCCACAACTCACTCAATTCAACTTGGAATTGGGCATGGTTGGTGGCGTTGGAAACTAACATTCATAAGGCTACAATTTCTTAGAAGCAATCGTTCCAAAATTCTGTCCATAACTAGCTCATATTCGAGCAACAAATCACAGCACATAACAGGTTTTCTAACACAGTAGTGAAGCAGGATAGGTAACTTTGGAAAGCTGGTACAGCTCACTCGAGTCGAACCAGGGGATGTATTTTATACTGTTAGAAAATTGGAAGTGTCTAGTTTCTAATACCACAAACGGCACTCGATTTTGACATTGGAGAAAATATTTATGGTCATTTAAAGTCCGCTGCCAGAGTGACTCTGAACACTTTTTCCAGCTATGAAGAAATTTTGAAATCCAAACATTTACCCAACCAAATCAAGTGATTTTTGGTGGAAACTTTCCACACAACTTATACAACATATCTACATCAAAATCAAGGCAATTTGACCACCAAAAAATCACACCAAGGGGTGCGGCAAGGACAGGGCAGAACCGGCCCTTCTCCCTTTGGTTTTACCTTTGAGTTTCTTTCCACTATTTCGACTTACAACCACTAGATCAACACTTAATCAACATAAATAACATCCAAAATCATCAAATCAGTCCAACATGTCCATTGTGGGATTTCATAGAGCCCACTCAAGTGATTTTCAACAAAATAAAGGTACCCATATGAAGCTACAAGCTTCCAAGTGAAATTTAACTCCCTAGAACTAAGATTTAAAGGTTGGATGATCATTACCTCCAAGATGATGATAACCCAAAAAATTTTGGTCACTAAGCTCCAAGAAAACCGTGGAAATGAAGCTCCTCTCCTAGTCCAAGATGATCTCCAAGTTGTTTTGAGGTTGTGGTATGAATTTGAAGTGATTTGGTGCAAGATTGAGTGAGATGATGAAGAAGTTTTGGGTCTTCTTCGTCCTTGGTGTGACCAGCTGTCTTGAGAGAGAAAAGAGAGAGTAGAGAGTGTTGTTTAGCTTCTTGAGGAAGATTGGTAGGTGTGAGGGTTAAGTGCTCAAAAGTCAACCCTCCAATAGTGCACGCACGCGCTCGTTTCGTGCCCGTTTCCTCTCGGGTTTGTTTCACTTGTGCACTAAACCTCTAATGCACTTCCATTAATAATATTATTGTTCACTCTTAATAGTCTAAGAATAAATATCCAAAGTCCCTCAATTACTCGCACGTGCGAAAACGCGAACTTTCGATTTGTGCGCGATAAAGCGAAATTTCTAAGAAATTCTTATAACGATAGTATAGCTAACTAATACTTGGATACTTAAACATAAAAATAACTCTTTTAGGGTAAACCAATAAATAAGTGAATAAAAAGATAAATAAATAAACAAATAAAAATAAAATTAAGATAAAATACGAGTCCTCACATCCTCTTCCCCTTAAAAGAATTTCTTCCTCGAAATTATACCTTGATTTGCGAACAGGTCTGGGTATTTTCCTCGAATTTTTTCTTCAACTTCCCAGGTTGCTTCCTCCAGTCCATGGTTCCTCCAGAGAACTTTCACCAATGAAATCTGCTTGCTCCTCAGTTCTCTCACCTTACGATCTAGAAACTTCACCGGTTTCTCCTCATAGGTCAGTGTCTCATCAATTTCTATACTTTCCGATTGCAAGTTATGAGAAGGGTCTGGATGATACTTCTTAAGCATGGACACGTGGAAAACGTTGTGAATCCGAGACAAACTCGGTGGTAGTTCCAACTTATATGCTACATTTCCCACGCGTTGGATAACCTTATAAGGTCCTACAAATCTCGGTTGTAACTTCTTTCCCTTTCCAAACATTAAATTACTTTCAGAGATGTAATCTTAAGAAATACTTTATCTCCAACCGCAAATTCCAAATCCTTTCTCCGATTATCTGCGTAACTCTTTTGACGACTTTGTGCGGTCTGAATCCTCTGGTGTACCAACTTCACTTTTTCATTGGCCTCCTCAATCCAAGGCACTGTAGTCGGGTCTAAGATTTTTCGTTCACCTATTTCATTCCAACAAATCGGAGATCTACACTTCCGACCATAAAGTGCTTCATACGGGGCCATTTGAATCGAAGAATGAAAGCTATTGTTATAGGCGAATTCCACCAATGTCAAAAACTTACTCCAACTCTCTCCAAAATCCAAAATACAAGTCCTCAACATATCCTCAAGAGTTTGAATTGTCCTCTCGGACTGTCCATCGGTCTGGGAATGGTAAGTAGTACTAAAATTCAATTTAGTCCCCAATATTTCTTGCATCTTTTGCCAGAATCTTGAAACAAATCTAGGGTCTCTATCAGACACAATACTTACAGGTATCCCATGTAACCTGATAATCTCATCTAAGTACAACTTGGCTAACTTTTCCAATGGGTACTTCATATTAATCGGCAGAAAATGAGTCGATTTGGTCAATCTATCCACTATCACCCAAATGGCGTCATGACTTCTTTGTGTCCTAGGTAATTCCGATACAAAATCCATAGTGATGTTCTCCCATTTCCACTCAGGTATCTCCAAAGGTTGCAAAAGTCCTGATGGTTTCTGATGTTCACCTTTAACCTGTTCACAAACCAAACAGGTCTGGACAAATTGAGCAATCTCCTTCCTCATGCTCTCCTACCAATACAAACTCTTCAAATCTTGGTACATTTTATTCCCTCCAAGATGTACCGTAAACTTCGATCAGTGTGTCTCTTCCAAAATTTTCTTCTTAAACTCTTCATCATTTGGCACTACTATCCGATTCCGAAACCTCAATATGCCATTCATTCCCAAGTTAAAATCTGACTCTTCTCCCTTTTTGACTCTTTCCGACCACTTTTGCACTTTAGTGTCCTTTTCCTGGGCTTCTTTAATACGTTCCAACAAAGTGGAATTCACTACAATATTTTCAAGAATTACTTTCCTCGGTTCAAGTCTAGGATTTCAATAACTAATTTCTTCTAACAAGTGTAATTCCTTTATCATCAATCCGGCCACTTGCACTTGGTGACTCAAAGTATCGGCCACTACATTGACTTTCCCTGGATGGTACTTTATCGTGCAATCATAGTCTTTCAAGAATTCCATCCACCTACGTTGCCTCAAATTTAGCTCCTTTTGAGAAAACAAGTACTTAAGGCTTTTGTGGTCAGTAAAAATCTCAAATGTTACTCCATACAGGTAGTGTCTCCATTTCTTTAAAGCGAACACTACAGCCGCTAACTCCAAATCATGAGTCGGATAATTTCCTTCATGCGGTTTCAACTTCCTAGATGCATACACTATCACTTTATCATTTTGCATTAATACACATCCCAAGCCCTCCTTGGAAGCATCTGTGTAGACCACAAAACTATCATTTCCATTAGGTAGAGCTAATACAGGCGCTCTTGTCAAACGTTTTTTCAATTCCTGGAAACTCTCTTCACACTTAGGACTCCATATAAACTTCCCACTTTTTTTGGTTAATTCAGTCATAGGTCCAGCAATTCTAGAAAATTCCTTAATGAATCTCCGGTAATACCCTGCTAATCCTATAAAACTTCGAACCTCAGTAGGATTTTCCGGTCGTTTCCACTTTGAAACAGCTTCAACCTTAGCTGGATCCACTTAATCTCATCCTTAGAAATTATGTGACCCAAGAATGTTATTTCCTTCAACCAAAACTCACACTTGCTAAACTTGGCATACAATTGGTGTTCCCTCAGGGTTTGTAAAATAATTCTCAAGCGCTTCTCGCGATCCTCCACATTCTTAGAGTATACTAGTATATCATCAATAAATACCACCACAAATTGGTCCAGATAAGGCTTAAAGACCCTGTGTGTGAGAACCCGTAAAACCCTAATTATTATCCTAAGGTTTATTTCCCCTTAATTGCATGTTTTCTGCATTTTCTGGCTTAGAAATATTTTCTTAGTGGATTTTATGAGCAATTATAGTTTTAAGATGATTTTTCTAGCATTGGAGAATTTTTAGAAAATTAAGAGTAAATAGTGGACGTGGGACCCACTAGTGCGAAAAGTTCGGAAAAATTCGGTCAATAAGGTTAAGTTTCGGATACTGTTTAAAATTTATCGGATGTTAAGTGATAAGTAGAATGTGTGAAGTGATTGATGTGAGAGAGGAAAGAAAGATAAGAATGCATTTATGGAGGTGACAAGTGTCACCTCCTCATTGGAAGTTTTTTAAGAATTACTATTCCCAATTTTGACTTTTTTGACCAAAGGATTATATATCAAAAAAATGCACAAAAATCACCATTTTTCTTCTCTTGTTGGCCGGCCACCTTGAGCAAGGAAGGAAGAAACTTTCTTCACCATTCAAGCTTCTACTTGTTGCAAATCAACCAAAAACATTGGTTACATCCAATTCCATTCCATACAATCTTACCTTCTAGTGCTAGTAAGTTGTTTATTGAAGTTTGGTTGAAGGTTTAAGGTGTTCAACAACCTCTTCTCTCTTGTTTCTTGGTAAGTGAAGCTTGAACACCCACTTACACCCTATGAAGCTTAAATTATGCTTAGTAGTGCTTGAAGTGCTGAAATTTCTGGTTTTCTCTTGGTTTGAAGTGATTTGGTGAAGTTTTTCATTTTATTGATGATTTTTCTGGTTTAATATGATCTTGATGTTGGGTGCTTGTATGATGGATTGTAATGGTTGGAAATGACTCTAGTGAGTGTGAATTATAGTTAAATGCAATCAATTTTGGTTTTGGTGTGAAAAATGGAAAGTTAGGGTTCATAAAATCCCAATTCTGTCCGGTTTTGGATCATAGGGTTAGAGGCCGAATTTGACTTTTCTCAAAACATAAAAGTTGTAGGTATTGGTGAGTTTGATGTGGCTGCAAAATTTCAGGTTATTTGGATTAGTGTGGAGTGAGATATGACGAAATTACTGTAGCTGTTCTGCTTTGGACAGAATGCGAAAACTGTGATAGTAATTGGCTATTTTGACTGGAATTGGTTTGGATTTTGGAGTTGGTGTTTTCTGATGAAATGTAGCTGGATGACTTAGCTAACTTATGCCTTTGGAATTTCGGCAATTGGACTTGTATGGACAGAGATATACTGATTACAGTTTTTGGTGATTTTCAAACCTGTTTTGGTAATTCTGGTATAGTATTTGGCACTTTCGACCTAGTTAAGCTAGGAACTGGATTGAGTGACCTTCTACATTGTTGTAACCCTGTTTCATAGCTTCGAAATGGTGGGTCTTACACCCCCAACCGATAATTGTAGTGAGAGTTGTGCCATTACCGCATTATAAGATCAAACACGGTTTTTCTATTAAGGCTTAAGTTAAGGTCATATATTAATTGCTGGTTTGCTATCATGCCTACTTATGCATATGAAACCCTATTGGGTTATGAATTAGTGATGTTTATGGCTCGGTATCGAGTCTCATTGCATTTGTTATGTGATTCTAGGGCGTGACGGTAGCTCACGACGTCTTGGTGATCACGGTGTATGAAACACCATTTTCTCACTTGGTGAGTATACCACTCACTAAATTGTTACTATGTGGCTTTGTTAAATGTTATGTGATGCCTTGATGGCTTACTTGGATATTGAAATTGATTAAGGTGAGGGTGTACTTGACCGCCCTCACCTCTTTTGATATTGTCACTGATTGGCTACCGTTTTACTGCATTACTGAACTTGATATATTGGTTGGTGAATTCCATTTTATGGAAACTGATTTGGTGTTGTTTGGACGATGTCCAACGACCTTATTGTATTACTGAGCTCAACCCCGTATGGTAGTCAATTGGATCGAGCCGGCGAGGGCTTGGTCGTGAAGATTGAATTGCCACGGGGACTGTACTGGGGAACCTTGTGGTAATGAGACCCTTGGTTCCGGTAAACTCGAGTATTACCAAAAACTACTGAATTGGAGTGCGGGCCCGGTTGGGGTATGTTGGGTGGAAGGAATGGGAGTATAGTGAAGTCTACGGTTTGGTACTCTTAACATTGACGGAGGGTCAATGAGATTGGATCAAGATGGCAAGCGTGGAATTGGGCTCTTGAGAGCCGACCGTATCCTTTTACCGTTTTGCTTCATTGCTTATTTACGCACTTTAAATGAAGGTTCATTCTTATATGACTTTGATTGCTTATTGGGTGGTATACCACTGGGCTTTGGCTCATTCCGTGTTATTTGTTTTCCTTACAGGAATATAATTGCTTTTGAAAATGGACTGGATAGTCAATTGCCATACTGAGCTTGTAAATGTCTTTTGTATAGCTCTTGAAGTGAAACCCTAATGTATCACGGGATTCATTTCCTTTTGATAGGCAAATCGAATGTGTACTTCCTTAGTGAATAGTTTTGGCTTGCCGTTGTGGCTTGTAAATGGCTAATGTTATGTTGTATATGTTTTTCGATGCTTGGTTGGGTTTCGGACGGGTCGGTTACTATTCATGGCCGACTCTGGAGTTCGTTTCTTTTATTTTGGGATATTTTGCCCTTTTGCCTTGTTGCGTGCGTTATAAGTTTCAAACGTGATAGATCGCTTTATACTGCACCGTTAGTCCTGGCGAGAGCTGGGCAGGCAGTCCGCTAACCTCTTTGGTTCGCCTTAGGGGAAGGTGGGGCTGTCACACTGTGCATTAGATCCATAAAAGCAGCAGGTGCATTGGTCAGTCCAAATGGCATTACTGCAAATTCAAAGTGTCCATACCTCGAATTAAAAGCAGTTTTGGGTATATCTTTCTCCAAAATCCTCAATTGATAGTAATCCTGTCTCAAATCCAACTTCGAGAATACTACCGCCCCTTGCAATTGGTCAAATAATTCATCAATGTGGGGCAATGGGTACTTATTCTTAATAGTGACATCATTCAAGTCTCGGTAATCTATGCACGGCCTTAAACTTCCATCCTTTTTCTTAACAAACAAGATCGGGGCTCCCACGGTGAATCACCCTCTTTTATAAAACCCCGTTCCAACAAGTCCTGCAATTGTAATTTCAATTCTTTCAACTCAGCTGGAGCCATTCTATATGGCATCTTAGAGATAGGTGCTACTCCCGGAGTCGCATCAATCTTAAAAACTATTTCCCTTTCCGGGGGTAAAGATTCTAACTCTTCAGGAAAGACATCTGGGTACTCTTTCACTACAGGCATGTCTTCCAGTCTCACTTTATCACTAGGAGTGTTGATTAGAAAAGCCAAGTATCCCTGAACTCCCTTACTAAACATTTTCCTAACTCGAATCCCTGAGATAAGTGCAGATGAAGCTAATCTGCCCCTTACATCCAGTTTCAAAATCGCCTCTTCCGGAATGCACAATTCTACCATTTTCGTCTTACAGTTCAATTGGGCATTGTAACGAGCTAACCAGTCCATTCCTAGGATCACATCGTATCCCTTAATCGCTAAGCTTATCAAATCGGCCAGTAATTTTCGTTCTCCAACCCAGATCTCATAATCTCTGAATACCAAGTTAGCGATTAGAATTTGGTCCCCAGTAGGCGTCCTAACCTCTAAGTCATAAGGTAACTTAATTGGTTTCAAGTCTATTCCACTCATGAAATTAGGGTTTACAAAAGAATGTGTTGCACCCGAATCAATTAAAATCTTAGCTAAACGGTGGAAAATAGGGATCGTACCTTCAACCCTCTCAGTCGCATCGAGTATCTGTTGATGGTCCAGTGCATAAACCCTGGCAGGTACATTAGGTCGACTTTTCCCAATACTGGTCTGCTTAGAGGTTGACTTTTCGGATCTTTGGGTGCTACCTCCCACCTTCAACTTATTTGGACAAGTCGCGAGCTGGTGCTCGATACTACCACAAACCAAACACTTCCCAGACTTTCTCCAACAATCATTCTCAGAATGGTTGGGTTTACCACAGTACCCACAAGTAATTTGAGGTGTCACTGTCGAACCACTAGAAGGCACTCCTTTTGCTTGAACCGGCCCACTACGACCTCCTCTGGATAAAGCTCCCCTTGAAGTTCCAACGGTCCTCATTCCTCCCATTCCTCTTCCCATTTTGGAAGGCTGTGTATTCTTACTAGCCTGTCCAGAAGTATGACAAGAAAAGTTCCTTTTTCTATTATGGAAGTCTCTAACTTGCATTCTTGCACTCTCAACCCTTTGTACTTTCTCTAGAGTCCCAGTAAATGTAGAGATTTGGGTTGCGGCCAAACCCTCCTGGATTTCTACATTAAACCCTTGTATAAACCGTCTTATCCTTTTCCGTTCATTGATTACCAATTCAGGGGCATATTTAGAAAGTTTAGTAAATTTCCCTTCGTACTCCGCTACACTAAGAGTTCCTTGTTTCAACTTGATGAACTCATCCACTCTCTTTTCTTGGATTAAGGGTGGAAGAAACTTTTCATTAAACTCCCTCGTGAAATTCTCCCAAGTCCAAGAGGTTTGGGCTCTCTCCCACTTTCCCTTTATCATGTCCCACCAAGCACGTGCTACTCCCTCAAATTAGAAAGCAGTAAAGTTCACTCGCCTATTCTCGGTATAGTCTAAAGCGGCGAATATGTTGGTCATCCTCTCCAATCAATTCTCCGCTATCTCAGGATCAGGTTCACCAATGAACTTAGGCGGGTTAACTTTCATGAACCTCTCCAAGGCTCTATCTTCCCGTCTATCCTGTCCCCCAGTTTGATTAAGTGGTCCAGGACCCTGTCTCTCAACTAACCGTTCGAGAATATCGGTCATTCTGTTAATGGTAGTAGCCACTTGGTTACTCTCTATATTCACTTGTCCCTGTGTCGGTCCAGTTGCCGATCCCTGGTCATCCCCTTGAGGTTGGGCTTGTCTAGTCCCTCGTCCACGATCTCGACCACTCTTTCGTCCTTCTATTATCCTAGTTGTGCTTAGTGTAAGAAATAAATCAATTACGCGGGAAAAAGTTAAAAGCAAGAACCAATCACCAAAAACATTAGAAATAGCAATAATTTATATTCATTATCATGTCAAGATCCATACAATTAGCAAGTCATGGGGGAGTACAAAATATAGTGCACACGACATTAGAAAAGTACTTTTAGTCACACACAACTAAAGTAAAGTCAAGTGCCTCAAAAGTAGGCCACACAGTCATACAAAAATACAATGGCTTTGGCACTAACATCACCCCAGCTAATTCTAACTATATCAGTCAAAAGGGTCTATCACTCTGAATCTAATCCACAGTAGGGTTACTAGGTGGAATCTCCTCCTCAAGATCCTTCTCTTGATCTGGACTCTGGATAATATCCATCACTTCGTCAACCAACCTACCAGTATCTGCTAGGATCCCAGAAGCCCGATCTCGGACCTCCTCACCTAACCTAGTGGGTCGAGCCCTAGTCCTCTGGAGCTCCTCACGAGTGACCTCAGCCGTAGCCATCTCGCCAGCTAATACCTCCTCAAGCTCAGCAATCCTCTCACCCTGAGCACTAACCATCTGTCTCACCTCGTCCACCTCCTCAAGAAAATCTCAGTTGATGTTCACCAACTGATGACACTCGTCGTCCAGAGCTAGTACAAGGTGGTTCGGGTAGGCATATGTCAACCTACACGAATATCGAGGGTACCTAGTACATGGCGAATAATGCACAAGAGCTCCTCCACCAAGAGTTCGGTAGTAAATAGGCCTAGGGGGCTCTACACGGCCATTAGCTTGACCATTCCCATTAGCAGCAGGGGTCCCATTCCCGTTCTCTATCCCTACAAAACAACCACACTTTTCGGATTAGAAACTTAGTCACTAGCTCGCTCAGATATCACTTAAAGTATGACCAAATCATCCTATCTCAAATTTTAAGGGTAAGGTTTCTAGTATATCTCCCAAATAGATCTCTAACCAAGCGTTCTGATACCAACTGTGACACCCCCACTTCTCCCTAAGGCGAATCAAAGGGTATCCGCGGAATACCTGCCCAACTCTCGCCAGGACTCGGTACAATTCCTGTTCAAACTTAATACAATACTAGCCATCCCGACAAGATAAAGTAAGAAAGTGCGGAAAGTTCTATAAATAATATCTGATCATACACTACAAGTTCAAAATACATCAATTCCCAAAATATACAACTACCAAAAGGTCTAGTCGATTACATTTGAAACCCTAATACAAAAGTACATCCAAAGGGTTTCTTCGAGTTTCACTCCAAGTCCGTTCCTGTTAAGGAAAACAAATCTACGGGGTGAGCAATTGCTCGTGAGGCCAAGAAACACACATGCAAGCACGTTGTCCAAATAACAATCCCATTTAACAAGAAAAACAATAATATTTGGGTAATTAACAATTCAAGTGAAATATGAACAGAAACAATTCAAGGATATGGTAGCTCTCAGGAGCTAAGTTCCACTTGCTTTGCCAGATCTCAATCGTATACCTTCCCGTGGGGACTCTCTGTCAACCGGGTCGTTATTTTCAATCCGTAGACTCTACTTTACTTCACAAGTCCTTCCACCTTACAACCCCCCACCGGGCCCGAACGTCGATAAAGGCGCTACTGCACGAGTAGTCCAAGCAAGATCTCTCCAATAGATCAAACTTATCATATTATTCTCATGGCTCACCAAAGTTCCCGACCAAACCCATGCCGGCTCGAGTCCCAAGGTCACCCTATGGGTTTAGGCATCCCTCATTTAACATTTATGAGTCGAGGAGATTCACTCCAACGACGTATGCAGTCATAGCATACCATTTCATTTCATTCATTCATTCAATACATTCAATCATTTATTCCATTTCAATTGATTCAATCATTTTCAATCAATTCAATTATGGTTCATTTAAATGAGAACGAGTGCGATAAAGTACACACTCGACTCAACAGTTAAAGCCATTCTATTCATAACTGGTAAATTCACATAATTTCAACTATTCATGTACTTGACACTCACCAATCAAAAACAAGGAAGTAATGCCCACTTGAGGGTTCAGGCGTCCACCGTGGGATCCTCTTGAGTGCCTGAGCTATTAAAAATTAACCATTACACACTATCGTTTAAAACCCCTAATTATCAAGAAAGATTGCACTCCTATACAATCTTAGAGAATATCATGAAAATGAGCTTTAATTTTCTCGTAAATCGAGGCTCAAAAGTGGGGTTTAAAAATACAAGAAAAATCTGATTTTCATCTTTGAAATCCAGTGTAAAATGGTCAAACGATATCGAAGGAAAATTGAGAGTTCTAAAAACTCAATTTCCTTTAAGTTCAGAAATTTCAGATTTGACAAGCAATCTTTGAAAAATCGTATCTCACTCTCTGTAGGTCCAAAATTGGAAAACTTGGTACCGTTGGAAAATAGTTTCGAAGTACTAAAAGTTCCTAGAAGACACTTTTCCATGATTCAAAATGAAAGGCATTCGAATTTTGGTTTCAAGTTGCTGATTTGGGCTCCCCGGACAGATTCGGGGTTGGTTTTTGACAAACTTTGGAAATTCGGAAAAATTCACAGAATACGAACTAGCCTCTCAAATTTGAAACTCAATTAGAGTTACAATCAAAGTTTAAAACACAACAAACAAAACAAGAATCGGACTTTTGAGCCAAGATATAGCAGTTCAAAGTTGCTGAAAATTTCTCACTGAACGAGCATTTTCCAGATTTAAAACATAAACTTTGGGACTTCAGTTGGGCATAGAAATGGACTTGGAATGGCACCAAATTTGGTGGTATTACCCTACCATATAAGGGATACTCCTCTGTCAACTTTCACTTGAAAATTCACAAGGGAAGGCAGTTAACTAAACTACCAAAGTTCAAGGAAATCCGATGACAAATCTGTCTTCAAGCTTCCGTTTTCCGTTTTCAAACATTTGGCCAATGAAATCATCTCAAACATGGTTCATTTATGAATAAAATGTCTAAGAAACATCCAAATACATTTGGTAGGCGATTGACACCAAAAGTTTCAAAATAACAAGTCCCCATTCGAAATAAGCCATTGGCTAATCCAAAAATTAGGGTTTTCAATCACTGATGCAGTTCTGTAATTTAGCCACAACTCACTCCATTCAACTTGGAATTGGATGTGGTTGGTGGTGTTGGAAACTACATTCATAAGGCTACAATTTCTCAGAAGAAATCATTCTGAAATTCTGTCCATAACTAGCTCATATTCAAGCAACAATTCACAGCACATAACAGGTTTTCTAACACAGCAGTGAAGCAGGACAGGTAACTTTGAAAAGCTGGTACGGCTCACTCGAGTCAAACTAGGGGATGCATTTTATACTGTTAGAAAATTGGAAGTGTCTAGTTTCTAATGCCACAAACGGCACTCGATTTTGACATTGGAGCAAAGATTTATGGTCATTTAAAATCCGCTGCCAGAGTGACTCTGAACACGTTTTCCAGCTATGAAGAAATTTCGAAATCCAAACATTTATCCAACCAAATCAAGTGATTTTTGGTGGAAACTTTCCACTCAACATATACAACATATCTAAATCAAAATCAAGAAAATTTGACCACCAAAAAATCACACCAAGGGGTACAGCAAGGACAGGGCAGAACCGGCCCTTCTCCCTTTGGTTTTTCCTTTGAATTTCTTTCCACTATTTCGACTTACAACCACTAGATCAACACTTAATCAACATAAATAACATCCAAAATCATAAAATCAGTCCAACATGTCCATTGTGGGATTTCATAGAGCCCACTCAAGTGATTTTCAACAAAATAAAGGTACCCATATGAAGCTACAAGCTTCCAAGTGAAATTTAACTCCCTAGAACTAAGATTTAAAGGTTGGATGATCATTACCTCCTAGATGATGATAACCCAAAAAATTTCGGTCACTAAGCTCCAAGAAAACCGTGGAAATGAAGCTCCTCTCCTAGTCCAAGATGATCTCCAAGTTGTTTTGAGGTTGTGGTATGAATTTGAAGTGATTTGGTGCAAGATTGAGTGAGATGATAAAGAAGTTTTGGGTCTTCTTCCTCCTTGGTGTGGCCGGCTGTCTTGAGAGAGAAAAGAGAGAGTAGAGAGTGTTGTTTAGCTTCTTGAGGAAGATTGGTAGGTGTGAGGGTTAAGTGCTCAAAAGTCAACCCTCCAATAGTGCACGCACGCACTCGTTTCGTGCCCGTTTCCTCTCGGGTTTGTTTCACTTGTGC